>NC_048298.1:224807481-225107481 GCF_013100865.1 Trachemys scripta elegans | reverse complement strand
TCCCAATGCTGCTGCAGGTGCTGCAAATGTGGCCACGCCACTGCGTTTGCAGCTGACAGTGTGAACACACGGCAGCGCTTTCCCTACTGCGCTCTCCGAGGGCTGGTTTAACGCACAGCGCTCTACATCTGCAAGTGTAGCCACGCCCTAAGAAAGAGGGGATCTCTAGAGGCCGGTTCCACAGCCCACTGAAAACTGACTTCAATAGGTTTTATATCAAGGTCTAAAATATCTATGGAATAATGTGAACGCAATGACAGCCAATCTGCTTTCTTTCATTTGAATTTTTGTGTCGATTGAAACATGATAAAAGCTTTGTTTAAGCAGAGCCACCTACTGTAAAGGAACAGAAGTTCAGTGCTTTAGTTGGGATTTCCAGGCCTGAACTCAGCGAAACGCCTTGTTCCTGACCCCACCCATCCTCCTATGCCAAAAGTAGGAGGATTTTCCATATCTTTGTTTAATGCAGCAAAGCACATGTTGCACATATATTACTATTATATGTGTCACTACATAGATGCAGTTAAAATAGTGCAAGATTACCTAGTCTTTCTGTTTTGTATGATGTGTTGCATGACGCAATGTAGATTATAGGCTACATTAACATTTCACTATTATAAAGTCACACAATATATTTTAAATAACACTAATATTAATCTGTTGTATAGCATTTTAAGTACATTTTCTACTGGTTGCATGGCTTTTCCATTTGCTGTGTGTACAATACTCTAAAAAAGATCTGAGCAATACATTCTTGTTCCATGTGGGTTGTTGCTAATCTAATTTAATTCAAGGTTCTTGTGATGTGTTGTATCATCACAGAGTAAAGGTCTCAATATGGGGGAAAGCACCAGGAGATCGGTAATGCAGAAAGATAGGGAAAGTGAGTTCTCCTTTTCATATTTTACCACAGTGTGTGCAAAGGGCCATTTACCGAGCTCTAGGCACTGGCCACATATTAGATTTCTTATTAAAGTATAGTTAGTACAAACAGAGGTATTGTAAAGTTACAGGATTCCAAGCACCAATTAAAATAACAGAAAAATAATGTGCTGCCTGCAAATTACAGTGCTTTGGGAAATGTACTTGGTGGAAGGAGGAGAAAAGAGGATGGAAAGAAAGGGGGAGGAAAAGTCCACTGCAAATCTGAGCCACTCACCTTGAATGATAGATAGAATATATGAATGAATAAATACCAGTGGTTCCTGGCCAAAGAATAAAATTAAGGGGAAAAGAAGTGTTTAAACCAAAATGCCAATGAGCATGGTAGATGTTGAATTTGATTTCACAGATCATAAAGGGAGAGAGTGAGGCATATTTTCTTTTAAGATAAATTATCACTTTGAAATGGCCAAAAGCTAAGTGTTTTGTTTTAGCTGCCAGATTACCAGGATAGTTAAAGGAGAGGGACAAATCTAACTTGGCTGATTCAGTTGAAAATATATCCTGACCTCCTCTACTAATTTTAAGTGAATTGGGCATTCTGTGGTGGATTAAGATGGAACAGTTAATCTGTGATCTGGACTCCATGCTCCAAAGGGGGCACCCCTCAAAATCCCACCCCCCAAGCTACTCTCACTTTCACCCACTTGTGAATTTTGTTTTCCAGCAACAACATCCTTTATCCCTCCTGAAAGTGTTTTAGGAAGTAGCAGATGGCCTTTTACTTTTTTTTTTTAAAAGTAGATTTAGCCCTCAAGAAAGGGGCTGGACTGATAGCTCTAGAGTAAATCTGTTTACCCTCAAACACATACAATGCAAGTTTCCCTATGCTGTTCCACCAATGTGTTTCAGTCCCGGCCTAAAGGTAACCATCTAAAGGAGTGAAAGGACAGCTGATTCTCTCAACCCAGCCTCTGCTCTAGAGGGGCCCAGGGGTTCACTCACGTAGATCTACCTGCAGAATTTTGGCCTTTGGGTTCAATCCTGCAGGGTGCTGAGGACTCTGGTTCTGATCCAGCAAAGCATTTAAACATGTTCTTAAGTTAAGTAGTCCCAGTGACTTCACATGCTTAATGTCCTACGACTGGAAAAGCTTTGGGGCAGTCTGTATTTGTAGTTCACATTTGTAAAGTGCCAGGTACAGTTATGACACCTCCTAAGTAAGATATGGTGTTGATGATAATCTTGCTTCAGTACTCTGATGCTTTTCAATGTCTCTGAGGAATGGGGCTTAATGCTGGAAATCTTATTTTCAGTCTTTAAACTGTCATTAAGAAAAGAGTTTCTTACTGTCTGAAAGGCATCGTTACTAGCTTGCCCCGCAAATCTCCAGAAGCCCAATTTCTAATTACATTGTATATCCAACTTCCAATAACATTTTATGTTTAAATTGTTCATAATAACATTAATCAGCTGCTCTTTTGTCTTCCCTGGTCATATGTTAGCATGTGTTTTTCCATTGGAATCCTCCAAACAGAATTATTTACAGTATTTATGTATCTTTCACTGATCCTATTTGCCATGAACTGATTTTGCATTCAGGTCATAAGTAATGACAGATTGATTCACCCAGGATTATTTGACTGGACCACCGGTACCAATATTACTAGCTCTTCTACCATCCTGACAGTTCCCTTCATGATTGTGAGCTTTTGCTCAGTTCATATCAATGTTCAACCGTCAAGTTTTGAGTGATTTCTAATGAAGCTGTCTAATAATAAAACAACCCCTCCCCCTCGCAAATTGTTACATGCCAATGTTTCCTCTTTGTAGCATACACAGGCAAACATTTCAGCGTTAATGCTATTTGAGTGTTCTACAATGTTTGAAATAGTTCTAAATATGAATTACATTCTCACAAATCATTAATGACATCCACTACCTTCCATTACTGTTATTTATTATTTATTATTTGACTGATGGTAGTGTCTAGAGGACCTCATAAGGGATCAAAGGCCCATTGTGCTAGTCCCTTGCTGGGCACATCAATCCAGGCTGATGAACAAATGCAACAATGAATTACAAATATTAAAAGCCTGTTGGCATTGCATAAATCTAGTTTACAAATCACAACACTAGGGTAAAGCCACCAACATAGTAGGCACTAATTGGTACATTTGGTGGCATTCTCTGCAGAGAGGCCAACAATTGAATAGACACAGAGGGCCTTTAACACAGAGCAGTGATTCTTCCAGGTCATTGCTGAAGCACCATGGCACAGGAGTATGTAGAAAGTAGTTCTAATGCTGGTGCCACCGTTGTTCTGTTCACAAACAGGAAGGCTTCCGTTTCCAGACTTAGGCCAGGGCTACACTGCAGACCTATATCAGTATAACTCCATCGCTCAGGGGTGTGAAAAATCCCCACCTTAAGCGACGTAGTTATAGCGTCCTAACCCCCCGTGTAGACAGCGCTATGTTGACGTCAGAACTTCTCCCGTCAACGTAGCTGCCACCTTTCAGGAAGGCTGATTAACCTCGGCAACAGGAGAAGCCGGTCTGTTGGTGTAGTAGCATCTTCACCAAAGCACTATAGTAGCACAGCTGCACCGGTGAGCTGTAGCGCTATACGTGAAGACAAGCGCCGTAGGTGTCAGTTTGGCTTCTTTTATGAGTAATACATTCACTATAAAAGAGAATTTTTCAAAATGGAGTAAATCAGAACAGCGATGCTCAAGGTTATGGAAAACAAACAAAATATTGTAAGTATTACGTATAAATAGTTCTTCTGCCCTGGTTCAAACTAGTTGCATTGGGTCCAATGCTGGTTTTAGTCACACTGATGTCAATGTGGAACAACTGCATTAAGAGAGTTATCCCAGGCTTATATCAGTGCACCTAACAGAAGAAATAGGAACAGAAGAATTAGAGGATTGGGCCAAAAGAAACACGATGAGGTTCAACAAGGACAAGTGCAGAGTCCTGCACTTAGGACAGAAGAATCCCATTCACTGCTACAGACTAGGGACCAAATGGCTAGGAAGCAGTTCTGCAGAAAAGGACGTAGGGGTTACAGTGGACGAGAAGCTGGATATGAGTCAACAGTATGCCCTTGTTGCCAAGAAGGCTAATGGCATTTTGGGCTGTATAAGTAGGGGCATTGCCAGCAGATTGAGAGACGTGATCATTCCCCTCTATTCAACATTGGTGAGGCCTCATCTGGAGTACTGTGTCCAATTTTGGGCCCACACTACAAGAAGGATGTGGAAAAATTGGAAAGAGTCCAGCGGAGAACAACAAAAATGATTAGGGGGCTGGAGCACATGACTTATGAGGAGAGGCTGAGGGAACTGAGATTGTTTAGTCTGCAGAAGAGAAGAATGAGGGGGGATTTGATAGCTGCTTTCAACTACCTGAAAGGGGGTTCCAAAGAGGATGGATCTAGACTGTTCTCAGTGGTACCAGATGACCGAACAAGGACTAATGGTCTCAAATTACAGTGGGGGAGGTTTAGGTTGGATATTAGGAAAATACTTTTTCACTAGGAGGGTGGTGAAGCACTGGAATGGGTTACCTAGGGAGGTGGTGGAATCTCCATCCTTAGAGGTTTTTAAGGTCAGGCTTGATGAAGCCCTGGCTGGGATGATTTAGTTGGGAATTGGTCCTGCTTTGAGCAGGGGGTTGGACTAGATGACCTCCTGAAGTCCCTTCCGACCCTGATATTCTATGATTCTATGATTCTATGAAATAGTCTCTTTGTACAAACTACTTTGAGGCTGTTTAAATCCAGTAGGTCAATCCAGGTCATTTCCAATATGTAGCAGCTGACCAGTCAATGGCATCATAATCTGCCTGCCTGGTAATAGCTATAGTATTTTAAAAGATAGTGTCTTGCAATTAATTATAACAGTATTCTGAAAACAATTAATGGGATATGGCAAACTGTTTCAGTAGATGCCTAGTTTTTATGGTAGTGTAGAAACTGGATTTTTACCATTTTATTTCAGGAGATTAGCATGTCTTCATAAGAAATTTGGGTCACTGTGTGTGTTGTGCACATTTTTTTTTGTACTCCTTTAGGATGTGGAAAGAGGGCATCAGAGTATGTGTGGTTTGCCTCTTTTTTACATTAGGTATATTGGCTCACAACTTACCACATTTTTTTCTGCAGGACTTTGACAATCTCTGGAGGTTCTGTAATGTGACATCATCACCATATATGGTGATGGAGGTTGATTGACAACTCAGCTGTATCTCTCCTACTCCTAATTTGACAGCGGACTGAGATGTTAAGTCTTTGACTAGGACAACTGCAGCACACATTTCAACCTTCATCCTTTCTGCCAGACCATCCACATACATCACATGTGAATAGGAAATGGAATAAATAAAAACAGTTCTTTTGCTTCTTAGTTCACTCTTAAAGTTGAATCATCATTTTCTTTGAACACCTTGGTTTTCAAGGAACATTAAAAATAAAAGCCTAAGCTAAAATAATATTAATACAGTTTTGCAATAGTCCAGCAAAACCAAGGCTATTCAGAGTCAAAGATCATTATTCTATCCCTAACTTACCCTCTTGTGCCTAGTTATTATAGCGGTGATTATGTTTAGAGCATGTTTAATCTGAAGAGGTTCAACAAGGACAAGTGCAGAGTCCTGCACTTAGGACGGAAGCATCTCATGCACTGCTACAGACTAGGGGACAAGTGGCTAGGCAGCAATTCTGCAGAAAGGACCTAGGGGTTACAGTGGACGAGAAGCTGGATATGAGTCAACAGTGTGCCCTTGTTGCCAAAAAGGCTAACAGCATTTTGGGCTGTATAAGGGGCATTGCCAGCAGATCGAGGGAGGTGATCATTCCCTGTTATTCGGCATTGGTGAGGCCTCATCTGGAGTACTGTATCCAATTTTGGGCCCCATACTACAAGAAGGATGGAAAGAGTCCAGCAAAGGACAACAAAAATGATTAGGGGGCTGGAGCACGTGACTTATGAGGAGAGGCTGAGGGAACTGGGATTGTTTAGTCTGCAGAAGAGAAGAACGAGGAGGGATTTGATAGCTGCTTTCAACTACCTGAAAGGGGTTTCCAAAGAGGATGGATCTAGACTTTTCTCAGTGGTACCAGATGACAGAACAAGGAGTAACAGTCTCAAGTTGCAGTGCCGGAGGTTTAGGTTGGATATTAGGAAAAACTTTTTCACTAGGAGGGTGGTGAAGCACTGGAATGGATTACCTAGGGAGGTGGTGGAATCTCCTTCCTCAGAGGTTTTTAAGGTCAGGCTTGATGAAGCCCTGGCTGGGATGATTTAGTTGGAGATTGGTCCTGCTTTGAGCAGGGGGTTGGACTAGATCTCCTGAGGTCCCTTCCAACCCTGATATTCTATGATTGTATGATTTTATGTCTTACTACAGGGATCTAAGAATACTCAATGGTACTGAGACATAAAAGGCTATAAAGACAGAGAGAGAGAGCTCTTAACTCTGTTTTCTTTTTGCTTGTTTATTTCTTAACCTTAAAAGCATTTTTATGTTTGTCCAGGAATTGCTCTCAACAGCCTTTGTTTCTATCCTTTTTTATAAAGATATATTAATAGGCAATGACTTTAATCACAAGAGTTCCACTATGTGAGTTTTCAGAGCTAATATTATAGTGGAAATGCTAGAGGCACATATGCAAAATGGATATATACCAGCACCACCTGCTGACATTTTGGCAGGGAGGATTTTATATATGTGCTCCGCACCTTGCTCCCCTCTAGGAGTGCTGTGCTCTCCGCGATCACCAATAGTAGCTCTGAACAGTGTAATCAGAGCCATTGCTGTCTCTCCTTAAACTAAGCTGTATATGCAGAATTCACAAGAACTCTGTCTATGGCTCCAGCATTTTGTATGGAGAGATCAGAACGGCAAACTCTTACTTCAGATAAACGTAAGTGCTGTGTTATGTAACTGAGTGGGCATTGATATCACCAGGTTCTTTCTTCCGGCCTCCACCCCCACCATCTCTTCCACCAATAAACTCTTCAAATCTGCTGCTTTCCTATCTCTCCCTCCTTCAGCCATGAGGAAGGAAGGATGGCCAGTGATTAGGGGGCTAGGCTAGGAACTGGGAGACCTGGGTTAAATTCCTTGCTCTGCTACAAGGGTGATCTTGGCAATGGTTTCTCTGTGCCTCTGTTTCCTGTCTATAAATTGGAAATAAGAGCCTCTCTCACGAGGGTTGTGAGGTGCTCAGCTACTGTGTTAAAGGGGGCATGTACCTAAGATAGGTAGGTAGCTTTTGCTCCTTCACTCTCCTCTTTCTGGCCCCACTCCATTCCTTTTATTTGAATTGTTTCCCCTTTATAAAGGGAGGCACATTGGGGTGAATGAAGTCAGGTGCACTCTTGATGCCCTGCTGTGTTTGGCCCATCGTAGACACAGTCTGAGTAACAATAATACTTTCTATCTGCCAAGAACTTGTACTCAAAGGCCTCTGAGAGCCACCCAGAAAATATAACTAAAATTAGAGAGACAAGGTGCAGGAAGTAATATCTTTTATTGGCCTAACTTCTATTGGTGAGAGAGACAAGCTTTCCACAAGCTACAGCTTGATATTATCTCCCCCGCCTTGTGTGTCTAATATCCTGGGATCAACACAGCTACAAGTACACTGCATAGAACTAAAATCAGAACATTTCCAAAAGACAACAAGGCCCAATAGCCAAATAAAAATAAATGAGCTGGCATAGGTAATCCTAGTAACCTGCCACCCAGCAACAATAAACCAAACTAGAAAGGAAACAAAGAAGTCTTTTCATTATTTACAGTAGGTTTATTGTGGCTAAGTAAACAATGGCCAACAACTAATAAAATTAGCCTCAGTAGAGTGGGTTTATGCATCAGTCTACTCAGTGCCCTTACAGCTCACTAACAGCTTTTTTAACTTAACGAAAGCTAGTAGATATGAGTGTATTAGCTAATTATCTTACAATCACTTTGTTCCACACAGGCAAGTGTTTAAAATAGTCATTGTAATAAATGTTTGTTCACTGCCTTTAAAATGTGTATATTCTTTAGATTTAAAATAAAGAAAGAAATAAAAATAATACCACGAATGACTATATATAAAATCTGGGCACCCTAGCAGCAATTAAGTTTACAATTGATTAAAATAGCACCCAGTTAATTAAAAAATTAACACACCAAGTGATAAACACAGCAGCACAATCCATTTCACTCCAGCCAAAGCCCTTACCCTCAAGCTATCCTCAGAAATGCTGTCAAATAGGTGGCTTTTGTAGTATATATTACAGGTCAACAAATTCAGACTATGTCAGAGAATACATACAAGAGAGAGTCAGAAAATCACTGCAAAAGTGTCAAAGCAAACTTCACTGTGCAAGGTGAGTCCCAAAGAATCTGTGATTCTGGCTTCAGAACAATGTCTCTTGCATTGTTCTTTTGCTCCTAGCTAGAGCTCTTTAGGTCAAGGGCCACCTGTTATTCTGTGTTTGTACAGCACCTAGCCCAATGAAGTCTGGTCCATGAATGGGGCTCCTAATTGCTATGGTAATAAATAATTAGAACAGAGCAACAAGGAAATAATATGACAATTCAAAGTGCCTCCCGTTGCTTTACTGCAGAAAGTACAATATGCACTCTAATTAGGCAGAGAAAGGATTTCCACCTTTCCCTTTCAAACATGGGTAATATGGTTGTTACGTGGATACAACAAACCACTCTGAGCACATTACCCTCTCTTATGAGTCCTCCCACTGGCGCCACCTCTCTTTCTGTGTCAGATTCCTCATCCTCATTTTCAAGGGTGAGAATTTCACATCCTTATGATATGTCTACAGTACTGTGGCTGTGGTGCTGTCGCCCCATAGTGTAGACACTTACTACAGTGATAGAAGGGTTCTTCCAGTTCTTCCGTCAGCTGACCTGCATCTATAGTAGAGCTTGTGAGAAATTAGAAATAATTCATCCTGAAGAGCAAGACAGAAGTCTAGTTGGTTAGGCTGCTGGCTTGGATCCTTAGATAAAAGCTCTCTTGGGGTCATTATTTGTGGGAGAGTTTTCAGAAGGAAGCATTTCTCTGTAGGAATCTTTGAGAGAAGACGGTCATTTTCATGAAATGGTTACACTTAGTGAACAGGTTGGTAAATATTTCTCTGCCCTGTGGCAAGTCTCAAAATGATAAGTGAGGCAACCTTGCAAAGGTTAAATGAGACCCAGAAAGTGACATTGAACATATGCAAGTTTCCAAGTGGAGATTCTGATAGTTGAAAAAGAAAGAGCAATTGCAAACAAAATCAGCAACCTGGCCTTGCTTTCTGCTACATAGCTGTTGAGGCAGCATCTCTCCTGTTAACTGGAGAAGGATATCACAGGAGACAAGATATGATGCAACATAATCCAGGAACATAGCGTTATGTAATGGTCTGGAAAGTATGCAAGCTACAGATTGAATAAAATACACCGCTGAGCTACCAAACATCTAGACAGCTGTAAAACCAGTTACAAATGCAGATGGAAATGGAAAAAACAAATCAAAACAAACAAACAAACAAACAAAACCAACAGCAGAGAACTCTCTTAGAATGTTTTGGTAGTAATCAGTCAGTAGCTTACAGGTCACAATCTGGGTCAGAAGAAATCCTAGCGAACAGGGGACCGCAAACAAACAGGAGACCACAAATAGGGAAGTTTGAGAGTGAGTTTGTGGGAGGGGGCTGTAATGTAATCGCTATGGTTAAGAAGGCCCACATCGTCAGTGCCAACTTTGCTCCTGTCTCCTCCACCTTTGCCTGTACCCAGACAAACAACCTAACCATGAATGCCTCTACCCAGATCCTGGTGTGGACTTCCAGAGACAGTGGCCTGTGTTTCCCACTCACAGAAAGCCAGGCTTGGGGAGACCATCCAGTGTGAAAGGTGCCTGTGGGTGGAATCTCTCAGGAAGCAAGTGGCTGCTGGTTACTTCTGGCAGCAGGCAGTGCTCCACCCCTACTCCCAACCCACCCCGTATGGTTATGGAAAACTGACACGCTGCCCTGGCAATGAGTGATGAGGAATCACCCCCAAAGGTGGAGGAGGAAAAGCCAGGTACCACCAAGGCTGGGAGGGTCACAACCACCACTCCCAGGAGGAAACTAGGGTAATGGTGGTTGGTGACTCTCTTCTGAGGGAGACGCAGGCATCCCAGGAGGTATGCTGCCTATAAAAAGGTAAATAAGGACAACCCGGGAAATTACAGAGCAGTCAGCTTAACTTCTGTACCCAGAAAGATAATGGAGCAAATAATTAAGCAATCAGTTTGCAAACATCTAGAAGACAATATGGTGATAAGTACCAGTCAGCATGGATTTGTCAAGAACAAATCATGTCAAACCAACCTGATACCTTTCTTTGACAGAATAACAAGCCTTCTGGAGAGGGGGGAAGCAGTAGGCATGGTATATCTTGACTTTAGAAAAGCTTTTGATACTATCTCACATGAATTTCTCATAAACAAACTAGGAAAATGCAACCTAGATGGAGCATAACTGATTGGAAAACCGTTCCCAGAGAGTAGTTATCAGTGGTTCACAGTCATGCCGGAAGGTCACAAGAAGTGGGGTCTCGGAAGGATCAGTTCTAGGTCTGGTTCTGTTCAATATCTTCATCAGTCACACTGCTCTACAGCCAAAATGCTTCTGAAATAAATGTAGTCAAACTTTACTAATTCTGGGTCACTGAGAACGAAAATGATGCTTAAAATTGTTGATTGGCTCTAGTTTTCAAGATATGCTATTGGGTCAGTATATACGACCCTTGACTTGGGAATGGCGGAGGATAAGTAAGTTATAAAGGGAAGGGATCTCAATTTAAACCAGAAATGACTAAAATACATCTTTGACTGGATCTATGAATAAATCTATGACTGGGTTTGGACAGTACTTGCTTTTTAGGCAAAACAATGAATGATGCAATCTGAAGCTGGTATTGCGTCATACATTATATGAATTGCATCATGTTATTCCTAGAAGTCATGGATGATGCAATCATAACGAAGCTTACATCATTCTGCTGAACAAATTGCCCTATATCAGTTCTAGAAATCATACAGTGTCATGCTCTCTTATTTGTCAGTGATTTTGCAAAGGGACACATTTCTGTTTAACCAAAGTGAGCAGAGATGCCTCGTACTTGTGTGAACAGTGCAGATAACTTCTGCTATGTTTGTGGTGAAGTGACTTTTGCATCACAAAAGCGCAGTATGACCACTATGGTTAAGAAAACCTATCACCTTTATTTTGGCTGCAAAATTGGAGATCAGGACAAGAGATTGGCCCCACACATATGCTACAACACTTGTGCAACAAATCTTCGCCAGTGGTTGAACAGGAAAAGGAAATCTATGCCTTTTGCAGTGCCAATGATTTGGAGAGAGCCAACAGATCATACTAGCAATTGTTACTTCTGCATGGTGCCTCCAGTTGGGAAAGGTGTGTCAAAGAAGAAAAAGTGGACTGTGCATTATCCAAACATTCCATCAGCTATACGCCCAGTACCCCACGGAGAAGGACTGCCAGTTCCTGATGCACCAGAATCATTCTCACTTGAGTCAGACGAGGAAGAGGATGAAACTTCTGGTCCTGAACCATCAATGTCACAAGACCTACATTTTCTCCCATCTTCCTCCTCTGAACCACACCTCATAACACAAGGTGAACTGAATGACCTTGTCAGGGATTTGGAACTACCCAAGAGTAAGGCAGAGCTGTTGGGCTCCAGACTACAGCAGTGGAATCTCCTGGCAGATGATGTTAGGGTTTCCATGTTCCGTGACCGTCAAAAGGATCTTGTCCCATTCTTCTTCATGGAAGGTGATCTTGTAGCCTGCAACAACATCGATGGTGTGATGGCAGCCCTCAACATCGGTCACGATGCAGATGAGTGGAGACTGTTCATTGATTCATCGAAGACGAGCTTTAAAGCTGTTTTACTACATAATGGCAATGTTTTGCCATCAATTCCAGTTGGTCATGCAGTCCATATGAAGGAAACGTATGACAATGTGAAACAACTTTTGAGGTGCATAAACTATGACCAACATCAGTGGCAGCTTTGTGGTGATTTGAAGGTTGTTGCTCTCTTGCTTGGTCTGCAGACTGGATACACAAAGTACTGCTGTTTTCTCTGTGAATGGGATAGTCGTGCAAGAGATTCCCACTACATCAAGAAAGACTGGCCACTCCAACAGTCATTGGAGCCTGGGAGGAAAAGTGTTCAGCATCCACCACTTGTTGAATCAAGGAAGATTTTGTTACCACCCTTACACATCAAGCTGGGTCTGATGAAGAACTTTGTCAAGGCCATTGACAAAACACAAGCAGCTTTCAAGTACCTCCGTGGAAAATTTCCAAGGTTAAGTGAAGCTAAGATAAAGGAAGGTGTCTTTGTTGGTCCTCAGATTCGTGAACTTCTTCGAGATGATGCATTTGACCATGCACTGCATGGCAAGGAAAAGACGGCATGGAAAGCCTTCCAGTTAGTGGCAATAAATTTTCTCAGAAACAACAAGGCAGACAACTGCAGGTTGTTGGTGGAAAACCTCCTCAAGGCATACAAAAGCCTTGGTTGCAACATGTCACTAAAGATACATTTTTTGCACTCTCATATAGATTTTTTTTCACCAAACTGCGGAGCAGTGAGCGACGAGCACAGTGAGCAATTTCACCAGGACATTGCAACAATGGAGAAACGCTATCCAGGCAAATGGAGCCCATCAATGCTTGCAGACTATTGCTGGACAGCGACAAGAGATGCTCCATTTAATGAATACAAGAGACAAGCCAAGAAGCGCCAAGTAGACACTGAATAGGACTAAAATATGTACATAATAGTTTTTTGCCTTTTGTTTCATAATACATTTTATTTATATAACCCTTTTGCTGATTTTTAAAGTGTTACATAAACAGGACAGGTGAAATATTATCATGTAAAGCAACCATAAACACATGAAAAGACCTACGTTTATAATTTATGATTAAAACTCTACTATCTACACAATATACATAGACATAAAATGTAAAAACTTAAATATCTTAGAAACAGTAGCCAATCAGTTGTTTTAATTGTCATATTTGAATTCAGCACATCAAAATACAAAATAAATAGCACATTTTATCTCTGAAGCAGACGACTTCTCAAAAATTGTAGACCAGTGTTATTTAAATAATGGCATAGAGAGTACACTTATAAAGTTTGCAGACAATACCAAGCTTGAGAGGGGTTTCAAGTGCTTTGGAGGATAGTACTATAATTCAAAATGATCTGGACAAACTGGAGAAATGGTCTGAAGTAAATAGGATGAAATTAAATAAAGGACAAATGCAAAGTACTCCACTTAGGAAGGAAAAATCAGTTGCTCAAATACAAAATGGGAAATGACTGCCTAGGAAGGAGTACTGTGGAAAGGGATCTGGGGGTCATAGTATATCACAAGCTAAATATGAATCAACAGTGTAATGCTGCTGCAAAAAACCCGAACATCATTCTGAGATGTATTAGCAGGAGTGCTGTAAGCAAGACATGAGAAGTAATTCTTCTGCTCTACTCCGTGCTGATTAGGCATCAGCTGGAGTATTCTGGCTGCCACATTTCAGGAAAGATGTGGACAAATTGGAGAAAGTCCAGAGAACAGCAACAAAAATTACTAAAGGTCTAGAAAACGTGACCTATGAGGGAAGATTAAAAAAAATTGGATTTGTTTAGTCTGGAAAATAGAACACTGAAGGGGGACATGATAACAGTTTTCAAGTACATAAAAGGTCTGGAGAAGAGAAGACTGAGTGTGTGTGGGGGGAGCAGTTCATAACAGTTTCCAAGTACATGAAAGATTGTTACAAGGAGGAGGGAGAAAAATTGTTCTGCTTGACCTCTGAGGATAGGACAAGAAGCAATGGGCTTAAATTGCAGCAAGGGCGATTTAGGTTGGGCATTAGGAAAAACTTCCCAACTGTCAGGGTGGTTAAGCACTGGAATAAAGTGCCTAGATAGGTTATAGAATCTCCATCATTGGAGATTTTAAAGAGAAGGTTAGACAGACACCTGTCATGGATGGTCTAGATAATACTTAGTCCTGCCATGAGTGCAGGGGACTGGACTAGATGACCTCTCAAGGTCCCTTCCAGTCCTATGGCAATCAGTTAGACCCTGAACATGTGGCAAGATCCACCAGCCAGACATCTAGGAAAGAGTTATCTGTAGTAACTCAAGGCCCTCCCCATCCAGTGTCCCATCACCAGCTATTAGAGATGTTTGTTACTAGCTGTTGCAGATTGGCTGTGTGCCATTGTAGGCAGTCTCATTATACCATCCCCTCCATAAATTTATCAAGCTCAGTCTTGAAACCTAGTTTTTTTGCCCCCACTACTCCACTTGGACGGCTATTCTAGATTTTCACTCCTCTGATGGTTAGAAATCTTCATCCAATCTCAAGCCTAAACTTATTGATGGCCAGTTTATATCCATTTGTTCTTGTGACAGGTCAGCCAAGTGCTCTGAGTGTTTTGAAAACAAGAAGCACTGCTTGTCAGGTTGTGCTTTACCGTGTTATAAAATGTAAGACACTCTAATGTCTTACAAAAATTGTACAACTTTAAAAAGTGAACAGTTAAAGGATCCGTCTTCTTCTCTACTGTCATGCAATCCTGGATTGCTCATCCTCTCACTGGATTTACAGGGTCACCCAACCCCTAAAACTGCAAAAAGTAAAAATAACTAATTTATAGAAGATTATAAAAGTCCACTTTCCTATCCAGAGGTCCAGTTACATTAAGATAGACTTCATCATTTCCAATCACAAAAAATCTGCTCTCCTCCAGCTTGGGCCAGGAGGCTGCAAAAGGTGACTACATGTTCCCTGATCCTCAGGCTGCTGGGTGCTTGTCCAATTCCGTGGAGCAACTTACCGCACCCTCAGGGCTGTTCTAAATTGTGCCAGCTTCGAAGGTTTCCAGTGGGTCATTCTGGCAGCCTGGGATCAGTGGTCAACAGTAGCACTCCTACCACAACCCTTTCTGCCAGTTATGCCCTAAGAGACACCTCCTACCCAACTAGATGGTTAAGGTGATTTCCTGCCTGCTTTTGATGCCAGAGTGGCACAAAGCAGGTGGAACAGGTAACAGGCTCTGGGTCCAGGTATATTAGTTGCTACATAACATAGTTAATAATATAAATTTGCATGTTGTATACAACAGTCACCTAAATAAGCCCACAACAGCATATGCCCAGTGTGATGTTGCACCCAATAATGCTTTATGGAAATATGCTTATGGATGTATCTATGACATAACTGGAATATGTTTTATGCTACATATGCCATGTAACATATCTCTGCAAAGGTTATGATCTACTGAATATATTCATCCTATTTGTATGCATGTATCATTTTTGTATTCGAAGTTATGAATATTGGCTGTGTACTTGTTTGATTTTAAGTAGCTTTAGTAAGGCATTTGGTCAGCTTCTTAGGAAAGGAATTTGCAAGTTAAGTGCCCAATCAAGAAACACTTAACGGACAATGTACCTTGGAAGGCTACAATCCACAGAAGAAGTCTACCTGGGGATGTTCAAGGTAGCATGTGAACAATGGCTGCCACCTGTAAAGTTCTGAGACATGCATGGACATGTGACTTGCCCATGTGACTCCAAAACTCCATCTTGTAGCTGGGTTTCTACACGGGGGAAAGGGGGAGGGTGTCCACCCACAAGAGAGGAACTATATAATGTCCTGGGAGACCCCTCCATTTTGTCTTCAGCTGGCTCAAGAGATAGCCTCGCCACCCCCAAAGGATACCTGAAAGAAACTGGAACAAAGGACAGTAACCACAGGGTTACTGTGAGTGGTTGCTGGACCCAGACTAGAAGGAGGTTAATCTGTAAAAGAAGCTTACTGGAACATTTCTGAGGGTGAGATTTCATCTGTGATCACTTTCTTACTCTACACTTAAATCCTACTTTTTGTATTTAATAAAATCACTTTTTACTTATTAATTAACCCAGAGTATGTATTAATACTTGGTGGGGGGGGGCAAACAGCTGTGCATATCTCTCTATCAGTGTTATAGAGGGCGAACAATTTATGAGTTTATCCTGTATAAGCTTTATACAGGGTAAAACAGATTTATTTGGGGTTTGGGACCCCGTTGGGAGCTGGGTACCTAAGTGTGGGAGACAGGAACACTTTTAAAGCTGTTTTCAGTTAAGCTTGCAGCCTGTGGAGGATGTGGTTCAGACCTGGGTCTGTGTTTGTAGCAGGCTAGCATGTCTGGCTCAAACCGGGCAGGGCACTGAAGTCCCAAGCTGATAGGGAAAACGGGCTCAGAGGTGGTCTCGGCACATCAGGTGGCAGTCCCAAAGGGGGATTCTGTCATCCAACCCATCACACCAAGTACATCTCAGAACACCAAAGATCAATCATTCCACTTCTGTTTGTAAAAGTCATCTCCTCCTCCATCAACACTTCAGACAGCTCTATGAGGAAACCTAAAGAACTCTGCCATAACATGGGGACTATATCTTTGCTTCAAAATGTCCAATAGGTATTTCTCATCTCTAATTCCTACAATTTTAGGTGTGAAAATAGCTGATAATAATTTGTTCTAGCAAATAGAAATACTAAAAGATGAATCCTTCCAGGTGCTGAGCATCCTCAACTCCCAGTGGACCTGATCCAAAATCCATAAGTCAATGTAAAGATTCCTGTTAATTTCAACAGGCTTTGGATCACACCCATTCCAATGTATGTGCAGCATCAAGCCTTTAAAGCACTTTGCAAACATTCATCAGTTCAGACCTGTGACGATGCATCCATTCTATAGAAGGAAGATCTGAAGGACAGCAAAGTGAAGTGACTTGCCCAAGGTCAGCGTTCAAACTATAGCAAAACTGGGGACAAATATCTGCTGACTCTCTACTTTAACCATCTGACTGCTTTCTCTCCACATCTCCTCTCCATCCCCCTAATCACCTCCCCTTATTTCACCTGTACTGTTTGGAAATTTTTCAGCAAAAGAAAAATTAAACAATATAAATGGTACAGAACTCTTCTCTCCTACCTACTGCTTGTTTAGAGTAGTGTTTTCAGTAAATGCCAAAGGGACATCTTGTTTTTGTTAGCGATTCAAGGACAGCATTAACTCATTGGCATATTTTTAGCCCATCTCTTCATTCGGTGCTTCTGTCCTCTTGTACAGATTTATTTTCCTTTCATTATTTTACCCATTGGGACTTGTATAAGCAGGAGATCTGCTTCTCAGCTTCAGAGCCAGCTATTCATGCAAGCAGCCAGCTTCCCCACCCCTGCTCCTTAGACTTTCACTCCAGGCAAAAAGGTGTTCTCATTGATCCCTCCTCTGGCCATTGGACTGCCACTTTAACTACTCACATGCATTGTAAATTACAGCTCTACATAGATGGCCCTATCTGGTCCTGAATGGTATGTCCCGTGGTGTGATATCAGCTTATTTGTGGGTATAGTGGTTATTTTACTTACATCATCTGTCTACTGTCAAGTAGTTCTACTGAGTTAGGGCTAGTCTACACTAGATGCGTTACATCAGTGCAGCTGCACTGTTTTAGCTGTGCTGCTGTAGTGCGTCTGGTGAAGACGCTTTAAGCCGGTGGTAGAGAGCTCTCCCGTTAGCGTAATAAATCTACCTCACGAGAGGCGGTAGCTATGTTGGCAGGAGAAGCTCTATTCACACTGGGCCTTAGGTTGGTGTAACCTACGTCACTCGGGGGGGGGGGGAATGAGGGAGTTATTCACACCCCTGAGTGACATAAGTTATGCCAAAGTAAGTGGTACTATGGACCGGGGCTTAGTCAGTTAATGACTTTTCTTTTCTGATTCAAAAATAGAAGAATTAACACAGGATGAAGCATGCAATAAGCCTGTGAAAACTTCCAATTGGCTCCAAATGCATTTCCTGACCTGTGTTATTTATTTATCTTTAGCTTCTGGCTCTCTAGACAACCAATGCTCTATAAATTTGCACCAGGAAATGCATTGGCTCTAGTATCAAGTTTAAAGTTCCATCCTATCCCCCTCCACTTTTCTTCCTAAATCCCGAACAATATCCCCCTAATAAAACTGGGTGGTAGTTTAGTCCTTTAAACAATACTATTATTGTAGGGGAAAAGGGTTTGGAGCAAGGTGTTAAATTTGCATGTGAAGAAGGACTCTTGCTTCCAAAGCTGCAACAGACTGGCTGTCTGGAAAGAAGACAGATGAGTGAAGGAAAGAGGTGATAAGAAATACACACATCCCCTTAAAATGTAATGCAGTTATTTCTTTTATTGGCTGAATTGTCAGAGTTTGGAGGGATTTTCTGAGGTTGATGTGACTGCACATAACTCAGCAGAGCACTGGTTATATCCTCTCTGTGCACTAGGGGCCAAATCCTACTTACTCAGATAATATTTTCACTGGATTAAGTGAGTGGTGGCAAGGACTGCAGAATTTGAGCAGTTCATTTTTGGCCTCATTCATTTTGAAATGATTTTAAAGGTCTGAGGAAAAAACCTGTCTTTGTGTTGTTTTTTTTAAAGTTTGATAGACTGTACAGGAGACACCATTAAAAATTAAAATTTTAGCTGCCGTCATTTTCAGCTACAGTAAATATGGAGATATGAATATGCCAGTCTTTGATGGAATCAGAACATAGCTTACAAATGATGGTTGGTCCATTTCCGAATAGGAATAATTCTCTGTTTAGGTAAGTCTTCTGACACTTTTAGACTTTTAATGTCCCTAATGGTGAATCTCAGAAGGTTCAGGACACGATCCTCCACACTTCATTCCACAGAGAGAGCTCCCATTCAAATCCATGGGACTTTTGTCCTTGTAAAACCAGGCCTTCAGAAATTTGGTCCACTTAGGCACACCAATGTGTGGATACTTCATCCCTTACCGGAAGCCCTTCAATCATCCAAATAATGCTGGATATCTCATTAGTAGAATCTTCCTCAGAAGGTTGCCAGCAATTCCTGCATTTGGTTGGGCTTGC
This sequence comes from Trachemys scripta elegans, assembly GCF_013100865.1. Classification (NCBI taxonomy): domain Eukaryota; kingdom Metazoa; phylum Chordata; order Testudines; family Emydidae; genus Trachemys; species Trachemys scripta. Next base: position 225,088,556 of record NC_048298.1, on the reverse strand, counting down.
CTTACTAGGAAGATGGGTTTCTCACTGGATTTCAGCACTTCTGTTTCCTGTCTTGGCCAGAGACTCAAAATGAAGAAGGGAAGCAAAGTTGTAATATCATTTTATAAAACAGGTAACCAAAGATTTTCAGACTTGGAAAAGTCTCCTGGGGTTTTGAGCTACGGTTTTATTTGAACAATTACTCCAATTCCTACCCAGCACCAGAACCAAAATATCCTTAACATCACAATTGTCTGGACTTTAGAGGAGGAAATACTCATTTCTGGACATCCAGGATCAAATTCCATTCTGAAAAGCAATTGCTGTCCAGGCCTATGATTATAGTCCACTTGTGACTCTGTTCATGATGTGTTTTTAAATCAGGTGGCTGAGGGCTGAGAAAGGAGGCAGTTCATTTTCTACATTGATTTTTTTGTGGCACTGCAACTTTCTATCCTTTGCCTCCCTCTATTTCTTTGAACGTACCAGCTCCCAGCGTTGTCCCAGCAATGGTTGTGGGTACTGCTGCATTAAAAACTCCAGCCAGGCATTCTGTACACCTTTAAAAGGGTGATAAAACTGTTACCATTTTTTCTCTGGCATTGACTTCAAGTTTGGTTCCAGTTGTATTGCCCTTAGCTTTGGGTTATAGATGAAATGTGTTGCTTGGGTGATTGGTAGCACAGATATAATTGAAAACGTATTGTGGCCTGCACAACTTTTATCCCTGGTGATATAGGAAAAGTGCAAAACCAAGCTTGACTCCCACTTCCCAGGAGGCATTTGCAGAGCTGGCATTTAGAGCAGGGAAAGTAGCTTTGTACTTGTAACGTGAGCTTATGTGATGTGGAAATCATTGGGACACAATAAACATAAAACATTATACATGCATTCCATATGCAGCAAGAGGACTGGAGTTAATGCACTTACTCTTGTAAAAGTTGACATTGGATCTAAAATGACTACAGCTCATTGGGACTGCAACTTTCTGCTTAAAAACCACTTATATTGTCAAAATATGGTTCAAGTAGACCTTGGTCTGGTCCTCTGCACAGGGGTACATTTTTCCTATATGAAAGATGTTTTTGCTAGTACTTTGTTTCTGAATATTAAGGTCCCAAGACACTTCTATGTCAACAGCCTCTTCCTCCAAGCCTTCCTGGTAATGACCACACTGGTGCAGCACAAGGAAATGTTTTGACGAATGGTATCGGTATTCATCATTTGACCCTTTTTCCTCCCACTAATGTGATAACCATGTTTTGTCCTCGCTAAACAACATTATATTTGGTTAAATCAAAAATGAACTAAACCGCATCGGGGTTTATACACTGTTTATACACTCTTGAAATAGCCAGGTAATACCTGTGGGGAAATTTGCAGCAAGGAGTTCAAGCTTCATTTGCATTTTCCTACTAGAGTTTTATAGACAGCAAAGAGGATACTGCAATAAATCTAAGGCTACCATTGCTCCAGTCACAGCTGCCACTGTCTCCCCTTCCTGTCTTTCTATTGGGAACCTATGCCAGTTTTTCGGCTTCAGAGAGGATGTCAAATCGTGTGGTTAAAGTACTAGTTTGGGACTTTGGGCATCTGGTTTCAAATCCTGGTCCTGCCACAGACTTCTTATGGGACCTTGTGCAACTTATTTATTGTGTGCCTCAGTTCCCCATCTGCAGATTAGGCTTAATTTTCCTTTGTCTATATGGTCCCTTTACATTGCAGGTTCTTTGGGGGGCAGAGAATGTCTCTTACCCTATAGGTATAGTACCCAGCACAAAGAGATCCCAATCTTGATTGAGACTTCCACGTGCTCCTGTGATGTAAATCATAATATTTCAGTAAATTCAAACTAGTATCTTTTTGGAACATTCACAGTACTAAGACCTCTTCATTAAATGCATTGAAGTTTTTTTTTTTTTAAAGTCTTCAGTAAATAAAACAAGCAGTATGCGCTCAAACTTTCTGTGCAGCTTGATGCCATCTATATACATAAATTTGAACTAAAAATATATTTTTATTTCAATATTTATTTTATTAGCAGTTGATGGGTCCATGAGTTGAAGCACCATTCACAATACAGGGGCTCTTCATAATAGGGTAATTTGCATAAAAACTAAATAATTTACATATATAAATTATATATCAAAATACTCTCCGGATTCTATTGAATTCAATGATATTTTTGTTTTGTAGCTTTTAATACTGCTGAGTCTTTAATATTTAAATCTAGCACCTCTTCCAAAGCAAGCCCAAAGGAATTCATTTTTATTTTTTAAAGAAATGAACTGACTTTGTTATTAAGATAACAACATGAATTTGATGTTGCTGCAGTAACACAGACATAACTCTTTTAGAAGTTTGGACTCACAGACAAGCTCAGAATGAGGATAATCTAAACATCCAAACCAGTATTCAGAGTTTTAATGGTTTAAAAATCACTTTGGGTTGTAGTGCAGAGGACATGGGTGGATCACTACTTGATTGTGTGAATGTTCTCTATTGAGTTATCAGTGAATGTTGCGCACTAACGAACAACTGAAACATAAAAGGTAAAATTCAACTACCATTTTATCATTAAAAAGTAATCTACATAGGACATGACATTTTAGCATAGAGGAAGTGCTGTACACACACACACACACACACACACAAGGCAGCCTCAGAATGGCCAGATTGCCATCTCATCTAAATTTACAAAACTTAGATGCTACAGGGAGAAAATTAAATGCAGCTGAAAGGATTAAATGAGAGCTTCCAAGGTTTTCCACTGGTTGCCAGAGTTATTGATGAGACATTATGTTGTGCTGGGCTTACATTCAGCAACAGAAGATGTCATATGTGCAGTAAAATATTTTGTTTCTAGCATGTGACTATAAACAGTATATGTTCATTATAGATTGACCCTTAAAATCAATCTTTTTTTTTTTTTAATGTAAGGATTTATAAGTATGTCTACACCACCAGCTACTCTTCAAGAATTCCTAGGACAGGTTCTTGCCTATACTCTGGCTGCTTTGTTACGCTATAGTGCAAAGTAATCAGAAAATCTGCTTATTTAGGGAGTTCCTTTACTCAGTACACTTCTTAATTATACACAATGGCAGCTCTGTACCAGCTGGGGATTCCCTGTAGTAGTACAACATCCCTCCCTTCTCAGCCTCCAACATAGGACGCATTCTTGGGTGCAAAAGTGATGTGGCTGAGGCACCTCTGGGTCAGAACTCCAGCTATCCATGGCTCCCAGAAATGCTCCTTGTGTTATGAGCAGCCAGGTATAAGTTTGAGCAACCTTTGAGCTGCCCTGATTTATGCCAAGGGCCACACAATATTTTGTTTGCTTGCATTGGTCTAACTATGAGCAGCATGCACACTAAAGAGTAAAAGAGTCAAACACAGAGACTCTTGCAGGGAACAAGTTATACTGGTGAGATGGTCAGCTTCTACAAAGAACTGTATCACGGCTGAGAATGAGCATTTTCCCCAGCTCTGGCTAATTATGCATGATATAATTGTTGTGGATAACACGTCACACCATCTGTTTTGGCTCAAACAGTGTGAGGCCTTTTATTGAATACAAGCATGCAGGGAGAAAGAGACAGAGATGGTCATGTGCAGGTGCCAGTCTGATCTCTCTCTGCCCTGCCCCTCTAATACCAGTCTTATATAAGTTCATCTTCAAAGCCACACCAATATATTTCCTTGTTAGTAATTTTCCACCATTTAAGCATTAATAAAGCCTTATAAGGGATTAAAAGCAAAAACAGGTAGCACAGTGTTGATGCACCTTGTTATTAATCAAGATCTGTGGTTTGCTGTGGCAGCATTTTTGACTAGGGACTTGTGCAGGGTGGAGAGTGCATACAAGGGACAGCTAGGGACTTTTGGAGGCCCTTTGGCGGACATTTGCCTTGTCCATTATCTGGGTCAAGTGCCACAGCCTAACCTACGTCAATGCTTTAGCTTAAGCCAAGTCTTACAGGATATCGGTCTATAGGTCTCTTGCATTACAGCCCTTGCATAGGTTGCATATGGTGCATAGGTTGAGCTGCAGAAGGGAAAGGGGTTAGGCCTGGCAGCAATTTTTTTCCCACCATTCCCCCCTTTGGCGCTTTTAGCGCCACTTTAAGCCTAAAATTCCGGCAACGTATGCATCCTCGTCCCCTTCTGGGGCTTGGAGGATTGCATGGTTGCCTTCTAGTGGCACCCGAGGGGCCGCATAGGGGAGGGTTGCATAGTCATCCTCTCTGGTTCTTGATGGGCTGCACCGGTTCCCTGCTCCGGCACTTGGAGAGTTACATGCTCACCTTCTGCTGGTCCCTGGAGGACCATAGACCATATGGAGTCATAGACTACCATATGCATCATTATTTCCTCATTTTCATAGTGGTGTCCCCTGGGTGCAGAATGTAACAAATTGGAAGTAGTTTTGAGTATAAGGGGGCAAGCAAAGATAACATAGACGGCAGTAAGGAGGGAAATGATTAGTAGGAGGCCCTTTAAGATTTGACGTCCGAGTGAGCCCCAGGGGCTTGTAAGCCAGGACCACAAATCCCAATCTGGAGTGGTTTTCTCTTCTGCTACTTCCTGGAACAGTTTTACCTGCTGTTGTATGGTATGTATGTCACTTACTATCTGTTGGCTTTTATCCATGTAGGCACAACAGATGGAGTTCACCAAGATGCAGACGCCTCCCTGACTGGCTAGGAGCAGGTCTAGGGCCATGCGATTCTGCAGGGAAATTTGGGAAACACTGCGGATTTCAGCCTGCAAATTAGCGATTGCATCTACTGCAGCATTCCCCATTAATTCCATAACGACAGAAATGTTGACAATGGCCTTTTCCAATTCCCTGACTCCCAGCCCGGGCAATAGTGCTCTGACATCTTTTGATGGAATTTGGTAGGGCGCAGGATTAAGGGGTTGGGAGAACTGCGCCTTATTCAGTGCAGGCCCAGGTTGCGGGTTTGGGTGTGGTAAAGGTGATCCCTTCTTTCAAACCCTGGGAAAAGATACCTGAGGGTGCAAACCCCTTTTCAGTCCCAGGGCAGGGTTTTATATGCCCATTTTCTCCAAAGCCAAAATAGGCCATGAATGGTGAGGGAGGGATAGCTCAGTGGTTTGAGCATTGGCCTGCTAAACCCTGGGTTGTGAGTTCAATCCTTGAGGAGGCCATTTAGGGATCTGGGCGAAAATCAGTACTTGGTCCTGCTAGTGAAGGCAGGGGGCTGGACTCAATAACCTTTCAAGGTCCCTTTCAGTTCTAGGAGGTGGGATATCTCCATTAATAAGTTTGGTCCCTTCATTACACCTAGAGCAGAAGAAATTGATCATGTTCTGACTGTCTTATTTAGCTTACACCATTTGGATAAAAATAAAAGATAAGAGGGGGGCGGTGGTTAAAAGAAGGGTGGAGTTTAGGGTGTAGGCTGGGGTATTTTGAGGAAAAAATACTCCCAAGCTTTGCATGGTCCAATTTACTGGGAAGACATAATTCAGCCTCCATTTGCTGTTATTATGAGTAGAGCAGTTGAAGGCAGTAACATGGTCCCCTAGGAGTTGGCCATAGTTGCTGTTAGGGAAGTAGGCAAGCGTATGTTGACAGTGTGGGTACGATCCTACCTAATGTCCCTTTAAGGTATTTGCATAGGCAGACTTATAGCAGAGCAGGGCAAAGAGTCGAGGGGAATAACTTATGCGTTTAATATATAGTGGGAACCTGGGGGTCCTTTTGCTGCGGTCCATTTCTTGTAGGGACATGTAACCAGCTTGTTTTGTCATTCCCATTCAGATATATCTGCAGGTAGCCCTACCACTGGGATTTCCTGTGCCTGATGCTCTGGTGAGCAGCCAGGTATAAGTTTGAACAACCTTTGAGCTGCACTGACTTACGCCAAGGGCCACACAATATTTTGTTTGCTTGCATTGGTCTAACTGTGAGCAGCATGCACACTAAAGAGTAAAAGAGTCAAACACAGAGACTCATGCAGGGAACAAGTTATATTGGTGAGATGGTCAGCTTATGCATGATATAATTAAACAGAACTTGTGTAACACTATCTGTAATGGCACCCTCTGGTGACTCCCACTAACACTGTAAATAGAATATTTCCCCTGTAATTATACTAAGCGGCATGTGTAGTGTGCTGAAGGGTGAGGGAGCAGAGACAACGGTTTGTGTGGGGGGATTGACAGACTTTACATACATGATGTTTAACTTTTTGCACAGCATATGTGCAGGGGACTGTACAAATCTCATTGCTTTATATATGTCTAAATATATATGGTGCCAGCTTCAAATCTGGTAGCAGATGGTACTACCTATTCAATAGAAGAGGCAGAGAGCAAACCAAAAGGTAAGAGGAGATGTGCAATACACACTAACGTGACTGTTCCTGCACAGCTCCTGTGTAACAGAGGCAGAACTACTGTGCGTACTGCCTTGTCAGACACAGTGCAATCAGTATAAAAGCTTTTCTCTGACAGGAACCACCATCACTGATTTGTCTTTTTAACTATGATTAATAAATTATTAAGAGATAAATCAGCGCACATTACAGAGGCTTGGGGCTGAATCCCGAGCTGCTGTAAATTGGAAGTCAGCGGAGCTGTGCCATCAAGTTATGTCTGTTGGTGCCAGCTGAGGATCTGACCCTAGGTATGGATTATGCGTGTCTTTTATATTGCTGCTCAACTAACATGGTATTTCCTGTGGGTCAAACACATGGTACCTTGCGCCTATGGTACCTTGTGCAGTACTGAAGGGATGCTCTTGACTTGGTTCAAATTGCTTCACGTGTTTTCCCACCTTATGTATCAGCCGATCTGATTTAAAGTTGTGGTTGCCATTCACAGAGAGCATTAACAGTAGAAATGAAAGGACTATTAGCAATATAAGAAAGTTTTTCCAATCTCATTACAAATGAATGTGTTTCTTGAAATGAGTTGACATATTACCTTAGGTTGTGATCTTATCAGATCAGGGACCTTACATCGCTGGAGGATTGGTGGAACGGAGCTCTGCTGGGCTATGCTCTCAGCTCGCCCTGTTACTCATCTGGCAGGCCTTTGGCACACTCCCTGGTGCAGGAACTGGGTTTATGCCAAGGTGGAGTTCCCTTCTGCAAAGGTAATTCTCCACTGGTTGTTTATGGTCAGAATCCAGATCCTTTGCACTGCCTGATCTGTGCAAAAGAGATGGATCATACATAAGAAGCTGGTCCAATATTATTAATCACTGCCTCTCCAAAACTTTTAAACCATTGCTACATTTCATCCTAGAGGTGGCTGCACATCAATGGCAGGTTAATTGATTCCTGCATATCTATATATTTGTAAAGCATTCTCACTCTTTGAAATAAACACTTCATACATGGAGGCAGTTAAATTTTCTTTCTATCTTTTTACTGGTAGGTAAGATATTACTAGTTCTAAGACCCTCTCCATTATAAGTATAGCATACCTATCCAAGAAGCTAATATCCTGCTTATCAGCAAAAAAAAGCTAAAGGAAAATGTTTTCACTATCTTCACTGTAAATATAAAATATTATTGTTACCATCACACTCTCACAGCTGAGCTCGCAGCTCAAGACTTATGTAGGAGAAAAAACCCATCATTACTGAAATGACTGTCAGGCAATGGCAGCTGTCAGACTGAGCATGACAAAACATCAAAGATATCACATGAATTTGTCAACAGGTCAGACAGAGGTGTTTAAAAATTGCATTTAAAAAAAATCTTTTGGTTTTCTACAGCATTTAGTCGGTTATAGTCTATTTTAGATTGTAGAAGCCGTTCTGTTTTGATCTACTCTACCATTATCCTGCTTCCTAACAAGATAACAACTCTACAAATGAAGACTTCGCCGGCCCTCATACTTCATTCCTTTAAACATTTCATTTCTTAAAAAGTGCTGTTGACTGATTAATTATTCAAATTGTCTCTTGTTAATGGCTGAGAGCTCAGTTGTGAGCCCTGCTCTATGCCTGTGTAACACACTGGTCAGTATGAATTACCTGCCACCTTCTGTGCCTGATGGTTAGCGACTGGGCCATGGATGGCCAGGTCTAGTGGGAAGAGCAAGAGTCAGGCCTCATGGGTGGAGCAAGAGCAAGGAGTCAAATCCAAACTGAGGGTCAGAGCTGGACTCAGCATCCAGTAGCCACAGCCAGAACTTGGGTCTGGGAAGGAAGCTGTAACCAGGAGCAAGGTGAGGTAGCAGGGACTGAGCAGGAGCAATGAGGGGACACAAGGTGGGAACAGGACTGGGAGCACAGCTGGAGCAAGGTGAAGAGCAGTAGACATAGGAGGAATACAGCTGCAGGCATGAACATACTGAGCAGCCAGAAAGCAGTTGCTGCTCTTAGGCTTAAAAGCCAACCAGCTGCCCTTTCTGACCTGTCAGGTGGTACAGTCGACCAGGTAACCTGCTGGAGGCTAGTTGCTCTTGCTGGGCTGCCAGGATACTAACCCTGCTGCAGGTTCTGTAGCACAAACTGTAGTGACTTATGCTTGCACTTCTGGAGGTCCTTATTCAGTACCCAGTGTGCTTGCCAAGATGCAGACTGTCACATAAATTGGGGGAGCTGTTCGGGATTTGACCTGCTGTGGGCCTCAGATACTCAGGATGAGCTTCCTACATTGAGGGGAAGCATGTTGTAACCCATTGCTCGGGGCATTGTGTGTCCCTGATCCAGGGAGGATATTGGTCGGTTACAGCTTGCAGCTCAAAACTTATGTACTGATTTACACTGTCAGCTCTGGAGATCCCAGTTTCTGCCCTTGATGTGCTGGACAAGATGTCAGACCTGCATGAAAGAGGAAACTGGTGTAGCACGCTTACTTCCTTGCATGGGCTCCCTGTGTCACAGGTCACAACGGGTGTGAGAGAGAGCCCATCTCCCAGGGCTGGTACTTCTCCTTTTGTACAGTGAGTACACTGGGCAGGAAACAGGCTTTTTAAAAAGGGATTGAACTCTCTCCTGTTTGTCAGAAGGGGGAGGGAGGTGAAAAAGACATGAAAAATGGAACTGCTAAAAGGTTAGCAAAACTTGGCATGTTCCATCTGAAGAAAAGCAAGTAGCCCATTATGTATATGATCCTAACCGCACCATTTCAATTACATTAAATGTGCAGGGACAAACACTGTTCTAAGTAGTAATAATTGCAGAGATTCAAACTGAAACTGAAATGTTTTTGTCTCTCTCACTGAAATGAAAAAAAAAACAAAAAATTCATTTTAGGTGAAATAAACATTTTGTTTGATCTGAAATGAATCATGTTTGTCTGTTCGTTTGTTACATTTTCAGGATTTTTTTTTACCCTTAAAATAAACATATATAGCTAAATTTTGAAACAAAATGTCATGTTGAAACAAAAGGTTGGAACACTTTGTTTTGAAAATGTCAAAACAAACTGTTTTGACTTTTTCAGTGTTTTTTTTTCTTTTTTTCTTTGGTTGAAACTATTTCCTGAATTCAACCTGAATTCATGAATAGTTTTAGTCTCCCTGAAACTGCTTGTTTTGTTGTTGTTTTGGCAAATTGACTATTCAGCTGAAAATTTTCTTTGAATTCAAGTTCTAAGACCTTACCTTTGTGTAGAAATTTTTGGACTTTCTTCACTAGTATTGCTGGGTGAATAATGGATTTTTTGGGGTTTGCTAGCAATTTTGAAAAGTTAAAAAAATCATTTTGAGTTGGATGGAAAATGAAAATTTTGAAAAGTTTCAGTGAATCGAAAGATAAAAATAATCATTTGGGCTTGAAAAAAATGTTTTGTTTCAACAAAATCAAAATATTTCATTTATATTTTGACCATTTTAAAATATTTTAAATATAAAAATAAAGGAAATTTGAAATAAAATGTAATTTCAAACAGAAAAATTGAAAGGTTGTGTTTAGAAAATGTTGAAAAAATGTTTCAATTTTTTAAAATAAACAATTTAGCAAAATCAATGCAAATTCATTAAACATTTTGGTGTTTCCAAATTGGCATTTTTAATTAAAAGAGCTTTAGCCAAAACATTTTGCCCAGCTCTATACACCAATTTTCTGCTCCAGTTTTACTTTGATATAATTGAATTGATTTCAGTGGAGTTTCAGTGGTGTCAAACTGCAGTAAAGAAGAGGTGAGTTGGGATTAAATACTTTAATTCTTCTAAGGGTACGTCTATACTTACTTCCTGGTCCGGATGTAAGCGATCGATCTTCTGGGATCGATTTATCGCGTCTTGTCTAGACGCGATAAATCGATCCCGGAAGTGCTTGCCGTCAACGCCGGTACTCCAGCTCAGCGAGAGGAGTACGCGGCATCGACAGGTGAGCCTGTCTGCCGCGTCTGGACCCACGGTAAGTTTGGACTAAGGTACTTCGAATTCAGCTACGTTATTAACGTAGCTGAATTTGCGTACCTTAGTCCGAAGTGGGGGGTTAGTGTGGACCAGGCCTAAGATGCTTGTCTCAATGACCCTCATCTCTAACAATCTATTCTTGGTTGTTTCACATCCCACCTTGAATCATTCAGTACACGGAACCATCAAAATAGGAGGCTGTACTGTGTTTGGATATGATTTAGTGAGTCATGATCTAATTCTACACAAAGTAAGGAGACTTTTCTGATTACATCTTAAAACTGTTCAGTATTAGATTATGAATTCCCAGTACCTCTGGTACGCTTCATTTAACAGAACACTAGGGCTTGATAAGCGGAAACTAAAACTTCACATTGAGAAAAGCCTTTGCATGAATCAGAGCAATTATTTTAACTTGTTTGTCTACCTAACTTTATGACATACTCTAGGTTTTGGTATCTATATCTATATTTTTTCCATTTAAAAGGTTCTGTTCCTGATTTGAAGGAAAGTGGTGTATGTTTACATCAGTTTAGTCTGGCTAAGGGAAACACAACTTCTTTAAATTCATCTGCAAATAGTGTTTAAATATCTATCTTTCATATCAACTGAAAATTGAAAAAAAAAATTAAACTGAAATGAGATTAAAAATACACCAGAGACCTACCTCTTCAATGAAAAGCTGATAAATACATAAGAACTGTAAAGAAAATGAACCAAATGTCCAAAGATATTATACTAATCTTATTTTAAATTTATCTGATGAATTCTGGGGAAATGAGAAGCTCAAACTTAATTCACTGTTTACATCCTCTGTCTAAATTTGCTGAGTCTTTGTAATTGGATGACAATAATGAAACCTAGAAACATATGGAGCTTTATATTAGAATGACTGGATGAAATGAGAGTAAAATGTTTGAAATATACCCAAAAAGATAATGTATGTGTGTGTGTTTAGTTATATATACACAATACAGTGATGCTATAGAATAGCTGGGTTTTTTTGATTTAGAGTTTATTTCTTCCTTATTTAACCCTGTTGTGCCAAATGTTTCTTTTAAATGTAACAATCTAGTTGGGAAACTGGGAGCCAATGATCCAAATTTAGCTTTGGTGTAAGTTGATGTATAACTTTACTGATTTCAGAGGAATTATGGCAGGGCTGAATTTGCCTTATTAACTGCATCTAGCATGACAGTGCATTTTGTACTTTTAAATCAGTGATACTCAGTGTGATGGAATGTGTGCCCCACACTGGCTCACAAGGGATTAATAGAGCCCTACGGAGGCTGCGCAGGAGGCAGCCAATTAGAGAGGGGCTGCAAGGAGCAGCCAATTGGGGCTGAGCTTGCCCATATAAGAAGGGCTGCATAGATGAGCAGCTGGAGTTGCTCCCTGGAGCTTGAGGAGGGAGGACTGGCTACCTTGCAGGTGGAAGAAAGCTAGCAACCGGGACACAGCAGTACGGGCAGGATAAGCGGAGTGAGAGCGAGCTCCTGGCTGACCACTAGGACTGGCATGCTGAAGCCTTGAGTTAAGGGTGAAGAAAGTGCTAGGACAGTGGACAAATGGTCCAGGGAAATAGCCTGAGTGTTTGGAGAGGACGCAGCAAGTGGCTGCTATCTACAGGGTCCCTGGCCAGTACCTGGAGTAGTGAGTGGGCCTGGGTTTCCCCCTCCTTCTTCCCCACTCCTCACCACTGGGGAAGTGGCTAAACAGTAGACTGTGGTTGCCACTGAAGGAAGTGTCTGGACAGTGGACTGCAGTTCCCCCGGAAGGGGGGAGAATTGAGAGTGACATGTCCTGAAGAGGATGTCACGATCCTTGGAGCGACACGGGTTTAGGAGCAGAACTGATGGTGGCAAGGTACCACCAGAAAAGGGCGTACTGGCAAACAGAGCTAATCCCCGGGACAGCCAGCAGGAGGCACCGCAGTGGTGAGTCGCACCCTCTCACACTCGGGAGTGTGTGGCTCTTTAATGTGTCTCCTGTGGCTCTTTGTAGCACATGATATTAAAACACTGTGTGATTTAATTATTAATCAGTCTAAGTTACTAACCAATCAGGATGCTTTTACTATGTTATAGCTCTTTTGGCTAATGCTGAACACTAATTTGGCTCTTGAACCACTGAGGTCTGAGTGTTACTGTTCTAAAACATAAGAATGGAGTGAGAAATAGTCCATCAATATGGGGTTATATTTAATTTACAGGAATTTAAATTTACAGGAATTCAAGGTGATTTTAATTTCTTCTCCGGCTGCCAATTAGCCAAGGCCCCCAAATCTTTCCAGGCCTCTGTTGCTGCAGTGTACATAGCCCTGGACACCCCTTATCCAGGGCATAAGATCTGCAGGAAAATTCCATATTTTCCTATACCGTTACAATGCATAATGTTGCCCTAAATCTTTCCCCAAGAATTTAAATTGAGAGGGCCCAAATCTATCCCTGGTGTAACTCTATTGATTTCAATGTAGTTACACCAGGAATGAATCTGTGTCAAAATACTGACTATGGAGTTACTGGTAGGCACTTGAAATATTTGTTTATCCATTTCAAAGGAAAGAAATACTAATTACCTAAATTCAAGCTCAGTGTATATTCAACTAAAGCCAACAGAATTCCGCTAAAGATGTTTGATCCATTATTACCAGAAATACTGGCTCCATAGGAATTTTATGCATTTACTCTCTGAGCCAAATTCAACTTGCAATAAATGGGTAAAACTTCCTATGGAAGTATGTGGGCCAAATAAAGCGATGAGACAAAAGGTTATGCAAATTGATCATTAAACTTGTTTAAGCAGCAAATTAAAGCAATTTACATAATACTGTATGCAATGTTGTTGTAGCTGTGTTATTCCCAAGATATTATAGAGACAAGGAGGGTGAAGTATCCTGGCACCAATAACCACCACATGGACACTACACGACACTCGAACATCAATTTATCAAGAGTGTCCAACAAAAGATATTACCTCACCCACCCTTACATAGTACTAGCATTCCGTGTGTGCGCAAAACAAATATGTCTTGCGTGCTGAGGGAACAAAAAAGGTGCATATGCATCAAGAAAAGGAACTTACAGGAGAGGATAAGATAAAGTATGCCTGTCCCTCTTTTTACCCTATGTCCTCATCGTCCCTAGCGATAGCCAAATTGAGCCTGGGCATAAACAAATGCAACCCACCTCTGACTGCAATGGGAGAGGCAACAGTTTAGGGACTGCTGTCATCCAATGGAGAAAGCATAGATCTACGGCTCAGGACACTTGGGTTTCATCTGCTCCTGTAGTATGTGTCCCCTAAGTATGTGACACGAGCACATCATTTAGTTGCTCTGCACCTCATTTTCTATCTTTGTACAATCGTACTTTGTCATAATACTTACCGGCCTTAGCAGAACACTTTGAGATCTATGGATAAAAAGCTAATGTGGGTAATCTCTTATCAGTTTACCCATCTATAAAAATGAATATCAAGTTCCTCACACTAATCTTGGAAAGGTTGAGTAAAATCATTTGTAAAGTTCAAAAAATCCTTGAATTAAAAGTGGTAAAGAATATTAGTAAGTCCAACATGCAATATTAGCATTACTATTGTGGAAAATCTCTCAAATGCAGGTAAGTGAATCTTTTGTCTGGAGATGTTAATTGAATAATAAAGATTTACTCCTAATTCAATGTTCAAAAAGCTTTAGATCCACAAAAATCTTTCAAGTTGCAGCTTCTACTACTGGATTTCTTTGCTCATTAGATCAAGAAAGGAAAAAGAAGGGTTCACCTTATGGCCCAGTTACTGAAATCTGGCAAAGCATGTACTGAATGTATTTATATTGCTGATATGAGATTTTAAGAAGCCTTCATTTACTATACTGACACATAGCATGCACAATTTGGGAGTGTCTCTAAACTTCTGTTTAAGATGGATGGCTTGCCCTCAGATTCACTTAAGCAAACATTTTTGGACACATTTAATTTGCCAGAGTAATTTCCAGATGACCAGTTTCCTCCAAACACCAAGTGAGACTAAGGGAGCTATTAAATACTGGTTCTGTTACTTGGGAGATCTCCATTTCTAGATAGCATTCCTGCTGATATTTATAAGAAATGTTCTGATTCACTTATGTCACATTCTAAATATTTTTAATTCCTCCAAAGAGACAATGCAGGTGGTTTCATATGCCTTGCAGGATAACTTTAATTTTCTGTCCAAATCAGCTGTGGAGCCAAAAGAACCTATAATGTAGGCCCATCTCCCTTATAAATGTTGAGAGAGGGCTCCTTCCCAAAAATACATCCATTTGCAACCGAAATATTATAGCTAATTATGTTCATACAGCCTTTTCTTACAGTGGGAATTCCTTTAAATGATCTTTGACACCCTATCAATGATTAGTGATGGGTGAACTTTGAAGGTATGGTTCATTAAAGCGTCTAAAATACTGCTTGTTTCTCCAAACTTCATTAAAACTCTTTAGTTAGAAAATCTTATAAAATCTGTGATACTCATGAGTTGTTCAATATTTGCAGCGTCCAGCTAAGCCACATATGTGAAATACTGAAGAACAGATTCTATAGTATCTCTAATACTAGAAGGGAATGAATTTAGGTTAGGGTGAAAGATATTCAGGATGGTTCCTCCTGTATCATTAGGACACACTCACTGTTCCTAATTTAGCAGTTATGGCTGAGAAGGCACTTCCAGGTTGCATTATTTTTCAATAGCTTCCTTTTCTCAATAGGTGGGGGGCCCTAAACAGAGGAGGATGACATCCCAGGGAGACTTGCTGGCTGTGAATGCCCTGTCAGCATGGCTCCATTGGAGCCACGGTGCTCGTAATAGGGGGAGGGGTTTCTTGGGGACAGAAAATCAGCATGGAGGAACTGAGGGCCCTGGTTTCCCAAGAATCCACTGGAATTGTCCACATGTTTGAAGCTTGCTCTTTTGAGGAATGTGGAGAAACACATACTACTTCCCCATCAGAACAATTAAGGACAAAAATCCCCACACAGAGAACTTCCTAGTTATTCCTTCCTTAGCTTCTTCTGAAGGCTTCCCTATGATTGGAGGCACTGAGAAAGGATCTCTGGAATTGCCTCCCCAAAACTACTTTTATGTTTTTTACATGTAATTATAATATAATATATGGTTATTGTCACAACCCCTTTCTCCCCCATCTCCCCGCCAAGTCTGTCATCTTAGATATGCCCCTAGAGAGGCAGCCCCAAAGCATGGGCCTCTACCATTTGAGTTAAAGGAGTATATTTATTAGCTGGTAGCAACAGTAGGCTGTTATCCTGTATGTGGACCAGCAATTAGAAGGAATGTGACACTCTTAGGGCATAGGTACACAGGGATTTAAAATCAGATTAGTTTATTCATTCTAAGTGCACCACATTAACTATATCAAACACAAGTGCATCCATACAGCTTTGATAGATGGCCAGTTTAAGGGCTTGTCTTCATGTGTGTACTGCAGCAGCACAGCTGCACCAGTGTAGCCGCACCCTTGCAGTGTTTCAGTGAAGACGCTGCTATGCTGACAAGAGAGTTAATCCATCGCTCTGAGAGGCAGTAGCTATGTAATGGGAGAAACCCTCCCATCGACATAGTGCTGTCTACATCTGGGGCTAGGCTGGTATAACTATGTCTCTCAGGGGAGTGGATTTTTCATGCTGTTGAGTGATGTAGTCATACCGATATAAATTTGTAGTGTAGACCTGGCCTAATGTACTGCCCAGGTTAATAATTGCACTCACACACCTCTGCACTTCTTCCAATTAACTCTGCGTATTTCTGGGGAGATATTCCATTGTGTGATGTTTTGCCACTTAGCTGTATGCTTTCTGGGATTTTTTCATGCTGCATTATGGGATGCCTACAGGAACCCCTACAGGAATTCTGGGACTTGGGGTCAAACTAATAAACTCCCACCTTTCCTTTCCTGGTATCCCATCATTCATCTTTATTTTGCCAGAACCATTTTCAGACTGCTCTGAGGCAGCATGAAGAAGATGCTGCTGAGCACCATATCGTGACAGTCATTTATAGGAACATGTATTGGCAGTCATGCAGTTGGATGCATTTGGAGCAGTGGCTTTGGAGGGCTTTGAATGCCTTGGTGATACTGCTAGAGATGGAGGAGTATCAGGAGGATGCAATTGAGTAGTTACTTCTGCAAGGCATTTATCTGGAGCCGCTTCTTTTGGTGGAGTGCTGATTCTGGGCTTGGTCATCTAGCTGGGACTGGTGGAAAGGCTAGTGAGACAGAACTGGGGTGTCCAGCAGTGACTGCTTACATTCAGGATTTGGAAGGCTTCTTTCCTAGAGATCTGTGCAGAGATCATCCTGGAGCTGCAGATTAGTCAGTAACTAATCAGTTTGGTATTAGTAGATCAATTGTCAGGACCGTTGTCATGGAGGTTTGCAATGGTATTCAGAGAATGCTGCTGTGTTGCATCATAAAGCTTGGCACTGCATAGGAGGTTATTGACAGCTTTGCACAGAGGAGGTTTCCAAACAGTAAATGGGTTACTGATGGCCTCATGTAGCTCTTCTAGGATCTCCACACCAGGCCAAAGCCTCTTTTAACAGGAAGGGTACTTCTTCATGGTCCTGCAAGACCTGGTTGATCACCATGGCAGGCTCACCAACATAAATGTGGGGTGGTCTGGAAATGTCCATGAAGATCCTTGAGGATTTTTAGAAACTCAGGCCTGTTCTCTGGAATGAGCAAGGGAACATTTGCTTCCCAGACCACCAGGGAAATTAATGGTGGTTTGATTCCTTTTGTCACCCTGGAAAATGCAACTTAACCTCTGCTTCCCTGGCATATGGAAGCTTTTACTGAATACTTGGACAAAAGAACAAAGTAGCTGCAAAATGGCAGTGAAGCATGCATTTGGAAGAATGAAGGGTAGGTGGAAGTGCCTACAAAAACATGACAACAGTTATTCTGCTGGTGTGCTGGGGCCACTGCTTATCATGATGACCTGTATTGCCTCATTATTTCCTTGTACTCCTTTGTCAGGAATCTGTCTGTTGTCTTATACTTAGACTGTTAGCTCGCTGGGGCAGGGACAGTCATTTGTTCTGTGTTTGTACAGTGCTTGGGACAATGGAGTCCCAGTTCATGATTTGGGCTCCTAGGCTCTATGGTCATAAATCATAGCTAGTAATAATAATAATTGATAAATAAGGAAGTTGGATACTTATCATCAGGCACAGGGAACCACCTGGTGTGAGAGGTGTCTGTTCATGGGATCCTTCAGGAAGCAGGTAAGAGATCTGCAGGAGGCGGTGGCTTGTCTGCGTAGCATCTGGGAGTGCGAAGACTTCTGCAGGATGCACATGGAAACATATGGGATGGAGGATGCTAACTGACTACAGATGAGCACCAGAGGAGGAAAGAGAACTGGCTGGTCTGCGGGAAGGAGGCTGGCTGCTGACCATCTCAGGCAGTAGACAGAGCTCCACCCATCACCCTGACCACTTCTCTGGGCCACTTCCCCACAGCCTCATTTCCCTCTGCTCCTGCCTTATTTCCCTCTGCTCCTTACTTTCCCGCAGCCTCATTTCCCTCTGCTTCTGCCTCCGGCTCCAGCTTCTTTGCTCTCTTCCCAGGGCCTCGAACCTGTAAGTCCTGGCAACCCATCAGGAGCAATCCCAATCCCTGCTAGCACCTGCCATTCCCCAGGTGCTGGTCCCTCTGTAGCCCTCTAGGAAGCCAGTCTTCTCCCTTGGGCTCCCTGTAGCAGACTAACTTGCGCTGGTCTTCAGCTTCCTTTTATATGGGCCGGCTGGGCCCTGATTGGCTGGTCCAACTGCCACCCTAATTGTCTGCAGCCACCACCCTAATTGTCTGCAGCCACCACCCTAATTGGCTGTTTCCCTTGCAGCCACTCCTTTGGCTGCCTGCCCCTCAGCTTCCCTAGGCTGGTTTTAACCCTCTCAGGGCTACTGTGGGTCAGGCACTCCATCACATGTAATCTCCCTGGGAAACCTATACCAGAATTTAACTACCCTTATTTTCTATTGATCTCTAACCTAAATATCCCTTGATGAAGATTGTTCACAGTTCTCTTTATCACAGTCCTGTACACATTTGAAGACTGTTATCAGGTCCTCCTGGAGTCTTCTTTTCTCAAGACTAAACATACCCAGTATTTTAACCTTTCTTAATAGGTCAGGTTTTCTAAACCCTTTATCATGTTTGTTGCTTTCCTCTACTACCATTTCTCTGAGTTTGTTAAAGTCAGCTTTTTTGAAGTCCATTGTCCTTATTCTGGTGCTATCACACCTTCCTTTACGTACAATCATGACATCTATCATTTCATGATGACTTTCACCAAAAATGGCTTCCACTTTCAGGTTCATTACCAATTCCTCCTTGTTGGTTAGAATCAAGTCTAAAATGGATGTCCTCCTGGGGTATTTCCTCCACTTTCTGAAATACATTTTTTCCCCTAATACCTCCCTTATTGAAAATTTTGTGTAGGGAACTGTGCAGTCTGGAAGCATCCTGGTCAGAAGAGAGAAAGATGAAGATCTCCACCCAAGAGAAGCGACAGCTGGGGCGGCTGGAATATTAAGATTGGGTGTCCTTGCTGGACTGTAGAGAGGGGGAATGGATGTAGTTGCCCTGAACTGAGACATTCACCACTACCTGTTATCAGAAAGGGGCACACATAGCTGCATGCCTGCATTTAAACATTGGCAATGTTGTTGTAGCCATGTTGGTTCAAGGAGACGAGATGGGTGAGATAATACCGCTTATTGGACCAACTTATGAAGAACGATGTAGTTCTAAAATATCTCTCACCAGCTGAAGTTGGTCCATTAAACGATGTTACCTCATCCACCTTGTCCCTCTAGCATTGAAATGGACATCTAGTAAAGATGACTTTGGAGCAGTGGAGGGCATACAGGTACACAAACAGGCAGATCCAGGTGTGAGGCAAGTAGCTCTGGGGGAGCAGTTGCCAGCAGGAAGGTAGTTAGCAATGATTCCATACATACCTTAAAGCAGACACACTCCCTGCAAAGAAGAGGATTCATTACTGCGATCCAAGATGCCAAATAACTGGATTTTTAAAAATGACTCTTTAATGCGAATAAACTAAAGCCAGGTCTACACTACAGACTTATGTCAGTATAACTATGTCGCTCAGGGGTGTGAAAAATCCACACCCTGGGTGATGTAGTTATACTGCCCTAACCCCCGGTGTAGACAGCACTGTTGATGGGAGAGCTTCTCCCGCCAACATAGCTACTGCCTCTCAGGGAGGTGGATTAACTATGTCGACAGAGAAGCTCTGCTGTCAGCGTAGTAACACCATCGCTAAAGCGCTACGTTGGCACAGCTACACCAGTGCAGCTGCACCGCTCTAGGGCTGTACGTGAAGACAAGTCCTACATTAATCTAATGTAACATCCTGGTCCTTCAACAGTGTATGGCACTAGCCACAATACTGGAATAATTTTTGCTTCAACTTTGCAAGTCTTTAACTTTAAGTAGATATATTAAAAAACAAACAAACAAAAAGCTACTTGCAGCTTCAGAATGGCTGCTCCACTGAGTTAAAAACAAACAAACAAAAAACTTCTTACATTCTCATGGGGATGCAGATCCCCCCCCCCTTCTGTCCATTAATAGTTAGATATTAAGATTCATTCATTCTAAAGAGGACTCCATGACTACCTGAGTCAGATTCTGAAGTCGTCTGAGGTGAACAAGATAGGGGTGTTTCCATTTCAGAGAAGTCAGCAAATCATCAGTACGGAGCAATAGATCCTGTTCTAATATAAGTGGCATAAGCAGTTGGACTGCACTGGCAATGTTTTTCTGTATAGTACATTTCAGGCTTACGGTAGGAGTTTGATTCCTCACTTAGTTGATATGATTGATTTCTTTGGGCAAATCTCTGACTTGGAAGTAAATCACATGAAATCAGAAGTCTTTTACAGTTATTGCTCTAAATAAACTAGTTTTTCCTCCACAGCTGATGTTAGCTGAAATCCTTGAGAGCTCACTTATCTTGGCATATGCACTCTCAATTCCAAGTGCACTTGCTGTCATCAGTACGTACAGTACACAAAGAGCCAGAGTCTAATTTTGCCACATAATCTGAAAAAAAAAAAAGTCTTGTTACTGTCAATACAATAGCAGATTTGGTCAGACACATAACGGCATTCACAGTGTATCAGAGATAAGAATATGGGCATCTTGGGCTTGATTGCTGGTCTCGCATCTTTCATACCAGTGTAAATGTATTGACTTCAGTGTGAGTGCTCTGGATTTACATCAAAATCAGACCCTTTGCCTTCAGCACTGACTTTGTTAGGTGACATTAATGCTGTTAAGATAATTATTGTTTCCAATTTGCATTAATTACTGCAAACAGTTTCCTAGTTCCTGGCCATTCACCCTCTGGTCCATGAGACATGAAGGCAATTCCTGCAAAGAAAAAGTGAAGAGAAGAACAAGATCTTGTACTGAATCAGCTAAAAGGGAAAGCAGACCACTAAACGTTAAAAGAAGACGAGGTGTTGTGATGTTCGGCACAGATTTGTGAAGAAAAGAGATGCATACATGTCTGAGACTGAAGACAAGCTTATCTTTGTCTATTCCTTCAAATAAATAGTTCAAGAACAGTTCATCTTTGTGAAAAATATGATCTCTAGGAAGTGTTGCTAAGGTCAGTGAAATTTACAATGGTATGCAATACTTGTTGTGTATGGTGGTACACCCATAGGCTACCGCTATGCTTGCAGCCAAGGGTGTAATTCCCAGCTCATGTAGACATGGTTGTGCAAGTTCTCATTGAGCTGGTATAGCCATGGTAGCATAGGCAGCAGCCAGTGGTGGCATGGGCTAGCCGCCCTGTGTACATATGACAGGGTCCAGGCGGGTTTGTACTCAGGGCAGCTATCCTTTGCCAGTGCTTGGCACTGCCTGTGCTACCATGGCTACACTCCTATTTTTAGCACACTATCTCATTGAGAGCTAGTGTGAGTATATCTATATTAGCTGGGAATCATGCCCCTTGCTCCAAGTGTAGGTGTAGATATAGTGGTATGCTCACTAAACACTGCTCAAGTCCGTGAAACCCATGGTGATGTCTCAGTCAAGTATTGCTTGTACAAGTTAAAATGCACTCACATTTCAATAAGTGTTAACAAATTCAGGAAGAACATAGTTATCTAGTTTTGGAGCAATATTGCAACACATGATATGACTAATGTACATTAATAATTCTAAAGTGGGAATCTCTGGATCGCTATAGGATTTGGGGATATCTCTCGGTATTGCCTTTTCATTCCAAGATTGGTGTGCTGTGCTTACCTTGAACTCAGTAGGACTACTCACATGAGTAATGTTATTTATGTAGGCATGTCTTTACAGTATCATGGTTAAAGGATAAGTGAGGAAATTTATAAGAGATTTAAACATATAGGGCCAGATCCTCATCTGAGATTGGCAAAACTCCATCAACGTCAATGGAGCTACACTGATTTACACCAGATGATCAGGCTCATTTTATATAAATCAGACAATCCAGATAACATTCATCCTAGATTAGGAAAAGCAACTAACAAATGTATGGTACATCTGATCACTGGTTCTGAAAAAATAATGGGCTACTGAGGTGGTAACACACACAAAAAAAGCAAATATTGTAGCAATTTAAAAAATAGACCTAATAGCAGTCTAGTAGAGCGATTATCAAAATAAGAAAAAATGTTTTTGCCAACATTTTAAATTTTGAAATTTTCCAACCAGCTCTAATGTTCACTGATTTACATGAAATACCTTAAATAGATGGCTTCATTGTGTTTCTTAGAGAACAGATGGTCACATTAACAAAAAAATCCACCCCAATTTGTCGTCTTGTCGTCAGTCTCCACAAAGAAGCCAAGGGCTTAGGGACCTCAGAGACTGAACTATCCTCACCTCTAGAACAGGTTGTTCCAAGTCATAGGTAAGCCACATTGATTAGAAGCTGTAAAGAAGCCTCTTCCACCACTACCCATGCTGTGCCCACTACACAGAGTTTCCAGAAGACTTTCAATAATTCAGCACGTACACATATACATACACAAAGAATAATAATAAAAAATAAATCAAATGGGAGGGAGAGAGATGGGGTTTAGGTGAAATCCACCCCTGCACAAAGGGCAAGCACAAGGCATATGCATATTAAGACCCATTTTAGCTATTGGGGCTTAAATAGGATTTAAGTAGTAGATAGGTCTTAAGCCCATTGCACAACAATGACTTTCACCCTGGGTGCTTAGCTTGGGTTTTGGGAAACTACACCCAACTTTTTGTATTCTACCAGACACTACTAATAGTTCTACCTATAAAAAGAAGTGACATACGTCTATTATGTTACCATAAAATATTTGTCTTGCTTTTTAAAATTATAACCTTTTAGTTGAAATAAATATATGGAAAGCTTGCAGTCTGTCTGGGGAAAGCAAGAGCTGTTCATTAAGAGCAATTGTTATGAACAGCATGTGCTAAATTTTCACCCTGTTCTCTCTTCCTGGTCAAAAGGGTCCTCTACCACCTCCTGCCACCTCACCTTTTCTCTGTTATGAGCATTGCAAATGCACTTAACATTGCAGGGACAGTAACAGTTTATCGTTAGACTCTAAATATGTTACATACAACATGTGTTCCGATTTTCAGTTGATCATGCTGTACCAGAGGGGAGGAAATGCAATTATAATAAAAATGACACACTAACTGGTATTTCTGAAGGCAGTTTTTAGAATTTAAATTGTGACCTCAATGTAGACCATAAATATAAAATTCATATGTGCTCTGCTTCCTGCATATAATTACCTATCACAAGGTTCATAGTTTAAATGAAATTCTTTATGAAGCAAGAAATGGTATCATAGCACACTCTGGCTTAATGCCCTTCAGGATACATCAAGCAAAGATATGTTTTCTAATTTTAAAGAGAAATAAAAACATGAGGAACATATGCACTTTTGATGCTGTAATCCTATCAGAATATTTTTGCTTTTATTAAATTTTCCTCACTGAATGCTTCCTTTTCCTCATGCATTCAGGGAGGGACATCAACTTCCCTGAGATAGATAGTGATGTGAGCAATCTGCATGATCTTTCAGATGCTTTTTCACCTTATTCCCTGGGCGTCAAATCTCCCTCTTCCCCTTCCTCCAGCCTTCCCTGTTCCCCTCTGTTTAGAAATATGAGTTAGGTAAAACATATAGCAAATAAATCATTTTTATCCTCAGGAATCCAGATCCTGTATGGAGTTTATTTTTATTTCTTCTTAATATTCATCTTTTTTTTATACCTATGGGATGGATTAGTAGCCTCTGACCCCCAATACTTTCTGTGCAGTTGGTTTGGGTAATTTAATCTTAGAAAACATGGATTCACTGGCCCTTCCCAAGGGTCACCTCCAATGGGACCCAACATGCCAACCTATTCAGCTCCAGCAGAGTGTTCTCTCTGCAGTGTACAGAAGTGTAGAAACCACCTCCATGGACACATTGTCATGCCCCTTTCTGTATAGAGAATCAGCAACATTTAAACTGTACAGAAGTCTTACATGGGTCTTGTGCACCAGAATGAATGTCACCCATTATGATTTGAGAAATTTCTAAATTCAAGGCCCATATTCCCCTGTTTAGACATGTGGTTAAGTTGATCAGCAATGGCTGTCATTCACATGTAGCAAATAAAACAGTTTTGTCCTCAAGACTCAAGGTTCTGTATGGAGTTTTTCTTCTTCTTCATATTTTTATACTCTAAAACTTTCCAAGAAACCTTTAATCACTTATGGGCAAATGCCAGAAATGTCCATATCTATCTTAGTCAGAGGATAAGCTTATTCTTTCTTCATTATCTTATTTCCTCTTGATGGATTTGTCTTTGCTCTCAAGTTTCCTATGTTCCTTGGTCTCTGGCTTGAGAATCTTAATAGTGTACTCAGTCGGGTGATCTGACTGGTTCTTACAGCTGCATATATTGAAAGTAGGGAGCCTGATTCAAAAACATCTTCAAGTCATCACCACTAGCTTTCAAATGCTTTCTCAATATTCTGTCATATCTGGCTATCTAAATGGGCATTTCTGTCTGGTTATATAAATGTAGGGGGAAATTAGATTTTCCAAATATATATTTTTCTCTGTATTTTTGGCTTTAAAAATGTAATTTTAATATTGTCCCTAATGATGAAAACAACAATTTGGTTTATGCTTTTATAAATATATTAAATTAAACAATTAGTTAATTCACTTATGTCAGTGATCAGCCCCAAGATTGTAGCAAATCACAAACTAGTATTTAGGAGAAAATTATGGAACATCTGGGATTAATTTGCAAAGACAGCATCTTACAAAGATGGCAGATGTCGGGTAGCATTGCTGCCAATAGTGTGACCATTTTGCAGATTGATTGCTGTGCAGAGAGGGTAAAAAGGTTAGAGAGCATGTTAAAAATCTGTCAATGCAAAGTGCATTTTCACTTTTTTTTTCAATTTGATGATCATATACACTGGGAAATGGAGAAAAAAAAACTACTCGGTTATTCCATCCTTTCCCTTTCCCACTGCAGAATTGTTCCATACTGTATTTTTGCCAGTGCTTTGTGCATTCTAGTTTAAAATAACTGAAATACTGGGGCTACATTCACTTTTTTTTGAAGACGGTTTCACAGTCCAAGGTCCAGATTCCCTTTCAACATCATATGACTAATTCCTAGTAAATTCAATATGGATTGCTTGTATTTTCAAGTGGGAGACGGGATCACGTCACTAGGCACTGTTTTTTTCTATTGCACTTAGATTCAACTCTTTGGACTCTACTAGAAAATTCCTTTCTCTTCTTGGGATCTACACGCTTCAGATACTGTAATTGTAGATGGTTACCATATCATCCCGTTAAGGTATATCTACATGGGGATAAAAGCCCTGTGGTTTGGCCATGGTTGTCTTGGGTCAGCTGACTTGGGCTCAGGATGTGGGGCTAAAAATTGCTGTGTAGATGTTTGGGCTTGGGCTAGAGCCTGAACGCTGGGATCCTCCACCCTTGCAGGGCCCCCAAACTTGGGCTCCAGTCCAAGCCTGAATGTCTACACAACAACTTTTCAGCTGTGGAGGCTGAGTGCTGCGAGCCTGAGACAGCTGACCCAAACCATCTGTGTGACTACCCTTAGTTGTCATTCAGCCACAGAAGTTACACATCTTTATTTATTCTGATCTGCCCTTCTAAGCTTTAAGGAACTCTAATGCCCCCTCAGTACATTGTCTAGCTTTCCTCTAAATTCTCTACAATATGTCAACAATGGTGATCTATATAGGGCATCTATTATTATTATTTATTGCTATTTATTATTAAACTAATATATAATATAAAGTATTACATTAATTTATGTGCAGTGCCACTCTGAGATCTCTTTCCCCAATGATAATATTCTTGCTCTTATTTGTCCATAAGTATCAGCTCTTTGGAGCAGGAGTCATCTTCTTGTCCTATGTTGGTGCAGTGATGTGATCATTGAGACAGCAGTATAAATGATAAACAACAGATCATAGTTTATTGGCATGCATTCAAACAATCTCAGAACATCTATTCCTTACTATTCATAGTTATCATTTGTAGATTTTTATCCTAAAGGGTGTTTCCATATCTTCCAATGCCAAACAAAATCATGTTACTTACTACTTATTGAGAAAGTAAATCTTTCTCCTACATTTTCCCTTCTATTTGAATGATTTATTTTAGAGAACTACTACAGAGTTTTATTCTGTAGAACAATCCTATCTGCAGCTCAGCTTCTTCTTTTATGTTGAAATATTAGATACAAGTCCTTTCTTTTCACAAGCTCCCAAGGAAGGATCTGCTTCTTCAGATCTTCTGCTTAGTTATCTCCCTCTTCAAACTTTTATTTGGATTAAGCACATTTGATATTAATCAGTCTACAGTACAGGTATCTGCCATCTAAGACCATTACCATTAATTTCCATGTAAGCCTTTCAAATACCCAGACAGCTGGATAAACTACTCCTGGACTTCTCAGGTGAGGCTGCATAATACAATATTTCTTTTGGGTAGCCCACTTTTTTGTCCTGAACCCTTATATTACTTTTCAACTGTGTGAATGTTGCAAAACTTCTTATACTTGGTTTACTTGGGTATGAATGGGATATTAGTAAAGCAAAACATACATCATCCAGTGAATGCAATCATGTCTGGAAGTCTCCATGTGTTGTGGAGTGATCGCAGGCTCCCCAGCCATGTAGGTATCAGTTGAAACACCTCCCTTATCCTCCCCTAGGGAGGAAACCTGGGATCTATTTATGCGTTCTTTGTAGTTGATAAAAAGATTACTAATGGCTGGTTAACATTTTGAGTTTATTCTTTACTACTGATTAGCATGGTCAGTTTTAAAACATTAAAACAAATGAGGACATACTTTTTAAATATATTTTCTTTACTGCTCAGAGCTTCTAGGGAAGTTAGATATCTAAGCCCAAGGGTCAGGCAATTGGTTCCAGTCTAGAGACTCAGACTGGAGAAATTCTCCAGGGCTTTTGTTATGGAACAGAAAGAGAGCTGAACCTTTAGTGAAAATGTATTACTTCATTGCGTGGAGAAGTGTGTGGGGGGATTAATAATAGAGAGTTACCTCAATCGCTACTGTGCAATAATTTTAATGAAGAAAATATAATCTGCACTCCTCAGCAAGGATTTAACAGCAGAGTGCTGTACTGAGATCCAACATTATTAACACTTCATTACAAAACTATACTAAAGCATAGAGCACACTAAGTGTTGCACATAATTAAAAACTAGACTACCGGTGTCAAATGGATTTCTTACTGTGCTTATCTGTTTACTTATAAGTTTATAAAATAAAATCAGTAACTGGCAATGGGGTTTCAGATACTCATAGAATATTAATATTAAATAAATAATTGTTAACCATAATGGCAAACAAAGCATTTTCACTTACTTAAAAATTACATTCCAAATCCATATATGGCAGATGGACTAGTTTCAAATGAAGTTTCAAATGAATAACTAACCATTTGTTAGTAATGCTTTGCAGCTTTTCAATGTCAAGCTTTTCCCAATAAATTTACTAAATATTTTGGCCCCTCTTGTCAGTCACTTAGAACTAGAATTTTCTAAATAAAATAGAATCAGCAAAAACTGTCAAATCATCAGACTTGTGCAGTTGATAAGGAATTTACTCATCTTTGCCCTGTAATTGCTGACTTTTCCAATACTCCTCATGAGTCTTTCAGGGCAATATTGCCGCTGAGAGGGAAACATGCACATTGCAGAAGCTACTGTCTAATATCTATACACTGACCATGTTGGCAAGTAATCTCTCTCTCCATCCCAAATCTAAATGATATCAAACAAATTGCTTCTGTTGCATTTTTTTTCTTCACCTCACAGATAGTGTGGCTCTTGCATTTGTTGATCACCTCCTTTCAGGTCTAGATAAAGGACATGCCACAGGCAAAAACAACAAGGAGTCTGGTGGCACCTTAAAGACTAACAGATTTATTTGGGCATAAGCTTTCGTGGGTAAAAACTCACTTCTTCAGATGCATCTATGCTGCATCTGAAGAAGTGAGGTTTTTACCCACGAAAGCTTATGCCCAAATAAATCTGTTAGTCTTTAAGGTGCCACCAGACTCCTTGTTGTTTTTGTAGACACAGACTAACACGGCTACCCCCAATACATGCCACAGGCACTAATTTACTTAACCCACAACCATAGTGTCAGTTTTTCCTCTAAACTCAAACTCTGTCGTCACCATACTGTTTCTTTGTCCCGATTCTCTGCCTGTCTCCTGCATGGCTTTCAAATGAGTTTATTATTATTACAGTGCTTGTTGTCAGAACCCCTTCTTCTGTCTCTTGAAGTGCCTCCCACGGTCATTGCCGACTCCGGAGCCCCTTGTTGTCATTTTTTACATTAATGACATTCCCAGCATACCTGAAACCTGAAATATTTATGTTTGCAGATGACAGTGTTCCTCTGTTTGCTGCTAATGTCTCTTCTCTCCTTTGAAAAGGCATATGTGATCAAGTAGCTTAATAATATGCAGTACCTCTCTCATCTCTGCCCTTCTCTCTTGACAGAAATGTGGTTATACTTTTTTCCTGCTAGCAGATTAGTTATCCTTTCATACAGCACAAACTTTACAGTTCTAGAAAAGTAGCTTATCTGCCACTTTAACAAGCTACAAATGACTTACATCCCTAGAGGTGGTCCCTTCAGGTCGGGGTTGAGTACATTGGCAGGGCAGTGTCGGGGGAAGCCTGCACAGCTTCTAAACTTTGCTGCACATCTATGATGGGGAGAGGACTGCAGCTTCCAGGACTGTTCTTTAAAAAACAACAACAACAACAACAGGAGGAGAGAACCAGTATCTTTCCTGAGGGCTAAATTCATTTGTAGAATCCTTCCTGAGTGGCTCCCTGGATGGGGAATTCGGATGGGACGGGCGTGACATAGCTTCACTGTGGTCCCGCACTCGCAACGCCATGCGTCGCCTGGGGAAGCGCATCGGCTGCCGCTGGGAGTGGTGCGAGGAGCGCCAAGAGCTGGGAGTCCGGGTGCCGCAGATCAGGTCCGACGACAACACGCAGAATGGAAGATGCAGCCTTAGATCTGCATGTGGGCTTTCGCTCCATGAGTCTGTAATAAACGTGATATTACTGGAGAAAGGGGCAGGCCTTATTGTGTCTACACAGCACCTCTTTGCCAAGTAACCACAGCAGACTAGAAACGTGTCTGTTTCCATTTTACCGTATGTACATAAAATGTCAATGCCCATGGCAAATGACCTCCACCTGTATATAGACAAGGGAAGTACACCCATACTCCTCCTTCTGAATCATTCAATGCTGTTGATCACCAGATAAACATGCCCCATCTCCAGGAAACTGAAGGTTCAAATTAAAATGCCCTGAAAGGGTTCTGGTTCTTCTTAGACTGAAGACTGACAGTATCCCAACTGTTCCTCTACTGCCAAAGCACTCACTTATGTGGAATACCACCCGGCTCAGTCCTCTCCCCCAGGTTATCCAGAATCTATATGAAGTCACTAGAAGAGCCAGTGAGACAACATGGACAGCAATGCCAAAAGTATGCAGATGACATCTGATGGATCTGGAAATTCTCTGCAATGTCCTGGACAAACCTTGCTGAATTAAGTTTAAGTATTCTAGGACTTCATTGCATAAAATATGTGAAAGTCTTTGAATTCTTGTGGGATTGTATGTAATGTCTCTTTGGAGGAGACATGACTAATGTAAACCTTGGGAAGTATTATGAGCTTCAAAAGACTCTTTAAAAAAAAAAAACCTGTCTGCCAGACAAGAAAAAACTTTTACTTGCGTGAGTTTCCTACAAAATACTTGGGAGAAGGGGAAATGCAAATTCCCACCTCTGGACCCAACCTTTTGAAGCTACAGCCAAAGGAGAAACCTGCTGTCTTCTGATTACCTGTTTTCAGGGTCCTAAGGTCAAAGGCCCAACTGAATAAAGGTGTGACTAACAGATTCATGGGAATGCTTGTGCTGAGTAAAAACCGATATGAACTTGTAACCAAAGCAAAACCCCTGGATGGAGTTTGAAGGACTGACTCCTACCAGAGCTCTTGTTGGAGTCAGGGTGATCTCTGTTAAGCTCATTAGCAGGCATGTAGGGGGTCTCCTATTGTTTTAATATGTTTTCTCTGTAATGCTTTCACTGTAAGACTAAATGTGCTTGCCTAGGAAAAGAACTATGTGGTAACTTATAACTGTTGGCAATTACACTGTTTACAGCTTCTGAAGAGAAAGCAAAGCAGGCCTGCTTAGGCAGTCCAACTTGCTGGCGAATTCACAGTGTAGGCAGAGAGCTGTGCTGCCTGGAAAAACCTCTGGTCAGGAGGGAGAGAGAGGTGGGTCTCTGCCCAAGAGAAGTGACAGCTGGGGAGCCAGGAGACTAAAAGTGGTGCCTATGCTACCCTACAAGGGGAAAATACAGGTGCAGTTGTCTTGAACTCTGACAACATCCAAAACTGTCTCCTTTACTTCAAACATAAACAGCATCGCCTCCCAGCTTTCTCACTGCCTAGCTGATATCAGCACCTGGATGAAGTGCAGCTAGCTAAAGCTGAACCCAACCAATTCTTTCTAGCCTGATTTAGACATAGGTAATACTGGTAGGAAAATAGACCAGAACATGAGTCCTCTATAACGTCCCCACTCTTGAGTGCATCTGTTCTTACATTAAGTCTGTCCTCATCCTTGGGGTCCTTTTCAGCTTTTCAAGGCTATTGGAGACTCATCTAGACATAGAGCAAAACCCATACATTTCCATTTGTGGCAAGCCAGAAGATTACACCTCATCCAGTTAGACACAGATCTGGCCACAGAGGTCAACGTGTTTATAATTCTGGAACTCATTATCTCAGTATCCAGTATCATAATCAGAAATTAAGCTGAACACCATGAAAATGTTCCAACTAATACAAAGCACAGCATCCCCTCTTTTTACCAATACAGGTCACTGTGAACCCATCATATGGGATACTGTCAACTTGAGTCATGGATAGACGGGCTGACTCTTACATATCCTATCTAGACCCATTACGACTGAGGTCTTGAATTTGATCCAGATTCAGGTAGGAAATTAATTAAGCATGTGGAATACTTGAAATTTAGACAAAGGTTTCTAAGTATCAGAGGAGTGAAGTTCTGGAATAGTCTTCCAAGGGGAGCAGGGCGGGGTGGGGGATGGGGGACCATGTGTGTGTGTGTGTGTGTGTGTGTGTGTGTGTGTGTGTGTGTGTGTAAGTAACCTAACTGGCTTCAAAAACTGAGCTTGATACATTTATGGAGGGGATGGTATGATGAGACTGCCTACAATGGTATGTAGCCCATTGGCGACTGCTAGCAGCATATATCTCCAATGGCAGTGATGGGACACTAGATGGGGAGAGCTCTGAGTTACTATGGAGAATTCTTTCCAAGGTGTCTGGCTGGTGAGTCTTGCCCACATGCTCAGGGTCTAATTGATCGCCATATTTGCAGTCAGGAAGGAATTTTCCCCTGGGTCAGATTGGCAGAGACCCTGGGAGTTTTTTTGCCTTCCTCTGCAGCATGGAGCATGGGTCACTTGCAGGTTTAAACTAGTGTAAATGGTGGACTCTCTGTAACTTGAAGCCTTTAAATCATGATTTGAGGACTTCAGTAACTCAGCCAGAGGTTAGGAGTCTATTACAGGAGTGGATGGGTAAGGTTCTGTGGCAAGCACTGTTCAGGAGGTCAGACTAGACGATCATGATGGTCCCTTCTGACCATAAAGTCTATGAGTCACTGATCTTTCCTGTTCAAAAGGCAGGCTTCTGCTCATTGCACAAGCTGTGTGACCCTCACCTTTAGCCCCAGATAAAGTGAGTTGCATTAATCCAGTCTGGATGTCAAGGATCACAGTGACTAGTTTCTCATCAGGATTGGAGTACCAACATCTCCACTGAGCACTAAGAAAGATGGAATTTTTACTGGAATTATCTAAATATGTAGGAGATATATGTATAACATGGCAGTGTGCTAGTGTGATATTTGGCAGGCAGATGTCCCCAACAGCTCAGTGTCCTTGCTAATTCCATGCCAGGGTAACATTCTTTATTGAAATAGCTAAAGACGATGTGAGGGTGAAATAATAATAATAAAAAAATATCTAAGGATGAAGTAGCAGAGAGAAACCCTCAGTTCTTTCCAGCTCATTGTACTTAGTGTGACAGGAAAGTCAGTCTTTGACACATAAATAAGCAAAGAAACATAGAAAAAGAACAGTTCAACCACATAAAAATGCAATATGCAATCTATAAAAATAATCCTGTCAGAAAATGGTTAGAGTTACATAAAATGCATAGAGTAATATCCTACTCTCATGTACAGTGCCTGAAGCTACACCATGTTGTGCTGATCCCATCAGATATCCCAAACTAAGAAAAGTTAAGTCTTGCTCGTACTTGGCTAAGAACCTCTAAGGAACAACTAGGAGCTGCAGGAAAAGAGCAAAGCAATTCAACGGACAACATTCTGGATATAACTATATCACTAATGCACCAGTGCTTCAACATAGGTCTAAAGGGCACTGTACTGATGGAGATGTCTCTTGGATGAGATGTAAAAATCACACCCTAACCATTTGTGGTGATTTAAATTTCCCAGGGCATTTTTAATTTAGTCGTCCTTTCAAATTTTATTTGTCCTGGTAGCCTGCCCAAATTTTAACTCAAGTAATTACAATCTACCATTCTAAATTCCCCTTGAAGTTTCAATTGGATATGATAGAGTTCTTCACTTCTTTTTGTAAACAGTGGCATACTGTTGCTGTGAGCTGGTAAGCACCTGATGCATTTCAGAAGGCATTCTGGTGGTGGATATAGAGTATATGTTTTTAAAATCACTTTGGGATATGAAATATCATTGTGCATTCCCGTTGTCTGGGTACCTACAGCATCTTTTGATCATTGTGATTTTTTTGCTAGAAAAATAGTTTGAAAAAACTGTTTGCTTTGAATTAGTTTTGACCTCTCCTACATGGAGAATTTATAATCTTTGTGCTAAGCCATACTGAAGCTTCAGTTTACCTGAGGCTGGCAAAGACTAAGCACATTGGTTTATTACGTGCACGCTCCATACCCAATTGAGCTGATAAATATAGTCTTCAAACAATAACAATAAATCAGAATGCATTTTGGGTAAGATATAGCTTTGTTTTGTTCAATCATGTATATGTGCAATCACAAAGTTTGAATGAATGTACAATTGCTCCTACAAGTACTGTTCAGAATGAAGGTCTGCATTGCCTTGAAATAGCTGACAGGCTGCGATGATGAAAAAAAAACTGATGCTTAGGTCCAGTGTTGCTGATTTAGCAGTATGAAATAATAAATCAAAACATTTCCATAAAGAAAGGGTGCAATGATGATAGGCACTGCAAGCAAGAAAGGGGAAAACTCAAAAATTCTGCTCCCTGTGGATCCTATAAAAATCAATTGCTGCTTTCGCTATCCTGATGTCTCTGCAGATAGTGAAACCCCAGATTCAAAATGAGCTGTGGGAGAGCAGGGCTTGCAAATACAACAGAGGAAATACATTCGGTCCCTTGAAGAAATCATTCATGAACAACCCTTAGCGGTCAATATATTGCGCTGTATCAGCCGTTTAAAACATACACAGTGAGAGGGGCAATTTGTAATGGCTTCGTGAACCAGTACTTTTTCACAGGACTGTCATGTTATGCTCCAGAACTTAATCATTCATTTAAAAATATTAAAAGATTTTCTGCTGCTTTTCATATTGTGTAGTAATTTATACCTATGCAAGATGAGTACAGAGTGGGTGTAAAACACAGCCTTTCTGGTTTGTTAGCCTTTTTTTACCTTCTTTGCACAGATGTCAATAACTGTATCAGGTAAAAGTCAGCAGAGACTCAGACCATGAGTCTCTGGTCATTATCTTTGTAAAGCTAAACCTTGAATATATGAGTATAACTGATGCAGCAATGTCTGCCCAAGTCTACAGGTAGCCTACAACAATAACTGGTAGGGTGTAAACTGACCTATCCCTTTCAAATGGTCATTAATGCTTAAGCCAGTGAGCTGTGAGATTTAAATACAGCAGATATAAATGGCCAAAGCGTCATTGACCTAACCCAGAGCAGCATTTGAAATTCAAGCCATGTTGCTTATTGGCAGCTGGTCACGTGATATTGTATGTGCACCTGGATTGGATGGGCATTAATCTTATCAGGAGAAAGGCTTAGAAAAGCGCTCTAGGAAAGGATGATAGTTTATGGAGAGGGTCATTTCTCGAATCTTATAATTTCACTTCTCCTAACAACAGGGCTTATAATTTTTACAGGAACTCAATGTTATTCTGTTCATCTATGTGGGACAGGAGACTTTTAAGGCTGCATAATGTAGGGAATTTTAGAAAATTGTAAACAGTTTTCCACTCTGGGCTACTACAGGACATTTGCAAGGCATCATTCCTGTATAAATGGTTTGAATTGCAGGTTTATTGGCTGGATCAGAGTATATGTTTATATTTTCCCTATTGCTTTCCCACGGAACAACTTCACGCGCAGATGCAATCCCAGTTGCAAAACATGTGGTCAGATTTTTTCTGTGATTCATTTTAACGGTGTTTGTGCCAGGAGTACAGTGATGGGTTTTTAGACACTTGTCTCTGCAATCTGAAGCAATATACACTCCATATAAAATGTACCCTTTCCAGTGCAAATAACCTTGAAATTCTGGCCTTGAAGTTGTAAAGGCAACATTAGCACCAGATGAAACCACTGGAAGAGAAAGCACATGCTTAAAGCAAGAGCCAGAACAAATTCTCCAGATGTTTCTGTCCAGTTTAACATGGGTTAGTCTTTGTCTCTGTTTATAATGCTTACAGAGTATATTCAAAGAAGCACCCCCATGTTGCTGAAAATTATTTCCTTACTGCTTCCTTCTGAGAGATGAACATACGTAAATTGTTTATGAAAGCTCATCTCTGACAAAATGTATCTACTTTCCTTGAAGTACGTGATTTACCAAAATCTCCATTTAAGGGCTAGGAACTGGGCGTCTCAGGGGACTGGTAATGAGATACAGAGAAGAGTTCTGTAAAAGTTCAAAACAAAAGCACAAACCATGTGAATCTCACCTGGTTTCATGCCTTGTTGGAAAGAGCCACTTATATTTCTGCATAGGAGTCAGACACAATTTGTGGTATTGCATGGTTTTGATATGAAATCAGATGAAACACAGGGGTGTCAACTAAATTTTCCTTTGAGAATATGATTGTGTTGAACCCAAAACTCAAACTGTAACTCACAATTATGAGGATTAACATATAAAATGTTTGCATGAACCTCTGAAATAAAACAGCAAATTTCCACACAGCTCTAATAGACAGACTAGCATCTCTATGAGGCAAATACTGCTCCTGTCTTTAAACTCCCCTGGCAAGTAACGTGATGGAGTTCTGCTTCAAAAGGTGAAGCAAGTTTCCATGTGGTCACGCAAAGGGTGTGTAACCCTAAGCAGTGCAGAGTCAATTCCACAGGGACCAAAATGCAATGGATAGAGCCAGAGTGGGCTGTGGAAAGGATAGGTGCAGTGCTAGGGCATCCATTGCTACATGTGTTCTACTGTCCTCCCTTCCTGCAAAGAAGATGCATTTGAGGGCTGCAAGAACTTCTGTAGAGGGGCTCTGTAGCCTGATGAGAGTTTTCTCTACCTTGTGTTCCTTGCTTTGCACAGAGAAGTAACCAGGCTGCTGCATTGGATTTGGACTTTAGTCACCAACCCAGGTGGGTAAGGACAAAAAGTTTTGAACTATCTAGTTGTTTAGCGTGACTTAAGTGAAATAAATAAATTGTCCTCTTCCTGCTAACAAGTCACCACCATCGCTAGTTGGTACCATTTTGTTTTCAGTCTCTCAGAAAGGCTAACCACTGACTGGGCATGGTCACTGAATTACTCTTTAATCCCCTAGAGATGGTCACTTGCGGTAAGGGTAGAGACATATTGTTGCGATGATATGGGGAAGCTTGTAGTTCTTCTGTTCATTTGTATCTCTTCTGTGGCTAAAGAGGGGATTTCAAGGATATAAATAAAGCACTTTCATCAGCACTGAATTTGCTTGTAAAAGTAGGAGGGGATATCTGTCTATTAGGGAGAAATATCAAGTTGAACTTGCATTCCTTGGATGGGAACAATTAAAAGGAAAGCCCTATAAAGTATGTCTATTCACAGGAGAGACCCAGACAATGCAGCAGAGCTAGACATAGTACCACTGGAAGTAATGCTCACACTTGGCTTTCAGACGGACACCTGCTCTGAAAATCCATGACTCAATGGATCATCATTCATTAACCAACACATTATTTTCTAATATTGTCACATTTTATTATTCTGAGACTTGGACAGTTCCCAGGAGTAAGGATCATCCTCTAAAAATGCACTTTGCATTCTATGGGGAGTGAAGGGGAAGTTGGAGGAAAAAATAGGTTTTTTACATTATTGAGATTAAAAGTCTAATAATCTGGACATGTCTGCACTGATTTTGATGTTCATTCTTGATATGCAGCTCAGTAGTGAACATTGACCTGAGTAAACCAAAAATCTCTTGGCATTTTTCTGTTCATACAACTCTTAAGATAAGTGTTAGGGCTTTTGGAAATCTATATCTTTAATCCAGACTCCAGGCTCTTCCACTTTCTCTGTTTTAGGGAACTGAACTTCATCATTTGATTACTGATTCCCTTCACCTTCTATGATGGGTAAGCAAAGTAACCTCAAAAATTATTGTGGCTTCATGTCTGAGAGGATTTGGCCTTTAATTTTCAGGACAGTACTGTTCCAGAATTCCCTTCAGTCTTTGGTAGGGAAGATCTTCAATCTCAAGTGACTGTAAATCCTTGCAGAAGTCAATCAAGGAATTTCATTCTACATCTAGAGGGAAACCCCTCTCTAGATCACTGAGTTTTCCTTGGGTGAGTAACCTTCCTTTGGACCTTTGCCAAAGTTGCAGTAAAGTACAGCACCAACCTTGTTCTGGTGTTTTCAGTTAAACTAAGGACCAAGAATTATTTTCATCATGCCTTGCACCTTTTTAAATTTTAGAACAAATCAAACGTGAAGTTTGAAGATAAGAAGGTGGACAGTTTTAGTTGATTTCTTCTGCTGAAGAAGTTCGCTTCTCATTTCAACTAAGGTTAAGCATACCATACACTGAATCTCAAAAATAGAAATCCTCTACAGCTGCTAAACTTCAGAGGGTGATGCATAATTCTTTCTTTGAGAAAAACCATCAGTTTACTGACAGGAGAAACTTCACTGCAACTTCTAATTTAAAAAAACAGATCTGTGTAATTTCTCAGATTGTCTTCAGCAGTGAATTACTGTGTCAGTGTGTTTCAACATCTGTGATAACTTTAGAGGACTAGGCAGAAGTTTGCCATGTTGACAGAAATCTACCAAGACAAACAAGGCAATTAATCAGAAAGTTATTTAATTTTTAAATAACTAGACTATTATAAAAGCAAACCATGGTGCTTCTAGAATCAATCATTTTTAGTTGGAAATCGACCAAGTAGGAATTTATTTTATATTATGCAGTTAAGTCTTCAAAACAGATTCTTTTTTTTTTTTTAAGGAAAAAAGTGGTACAATAAGATCTATTACTGAAAAAGAGTGAGGCAAAAGAGAAGCTAAAAAGGGTAATAGGGAAAGAAAAGAATGTGCTGTATTGTAATTCTTACAGGTAGGAAGCTAAACATTCCCTTGATGGCGGCAGGATTCTATTTAGGCATTGCTCTGTTTTTTCCTTGATGGCTGCTTTTAGCATTCTGTCACATTTACTTTCTTTTTATTCCTTTCTAGAGGAAAGAATATATTCCTATAGTAGGAGAATTAAATTTTCCTGCTTTAAAACTTCAGCTTTGACTAGACAAGATTGTGGCAACTGTCTTTTGATCAGTCTTTTAAATGATATCCAGAAAAGTGTGTGTTCTTGCTCAAAGGAAGGTTTCAGCTTGTATTGTATCAGATTGTATCCTGTAAGCTTTTTGCTTCCTTGTTTTCTCATTCTTGTTTCTTTTCAGACTGTTTCTGTATCCTTGAGTACTACTCAGCAACTTTAGACTAGCCAATAAGAATTGGAGGGGCGGGGAACAACTTAGCAAACACCTTTGCAGAGCAGATCATTGTTTCTGACTGTGTGTTACTTGGAGGTCAGACAAACAGATTTGTTTCAAATGATATTTTATTGACTTTTAATACAACAGTGAGGTGAGACATCAAAATATCCAGATGACTAATTTAAAATACCAATATTGTCATGTATCAGAAATGACTCTAATAATGATAAATTCCATTGCACCTCCCTCACAAGATATCTGGAAAGTGGGGGAAAGGTGTTATAATCAAACAGCATTATGTAATTCTCATTAGTGTCTTTTTACTAGGGCCATTGCCACAACGAGGCAGCCGTAATGGGTCTGGAATTGGTGTGGGGCCCAAGAAGAAATACAAACGAATGCTGAGCAATTAAATCAAAATTAATCTAGGACCACTACATTTGCTATTGAAGTACCCTGTGAAGCTAAGAATTTCTTTGGATTTCAAATGCATTTACAGCATGTAGAAATTAACCCTGTGTCTCTCTTAGGGGAACTGTAACATCAAGGTTCTGCTGTGCTTAATGGCCCTCTCTTTCATTTCCCCTGTATAACCATGTGAGCTCATGTTCCTTTGAGAAACAGATTCAGATTCAGCACCTGAGGGAGGTTGAATTTGTGCGGGTTATAGGGAAACAAAAACAAACTTCTTGTAGGACAAACTGCAGTAATTAAAAAAAAAAAAAACATAGCTCAACCTCTGCCCTCACCAGTTCAGGCCAATTTGTAAATAAAACCAATAGAAAGAGAACATGTCTCTTGAGACATACAAGAAGAAAGGGAAGATATTAAGTTTTGAAATTACAATATAATACAGCTAAATCAAAGTACCATAAACGCTCACATAATCATTGCAGAATGACCGTTACAGAATCGTTACTGCAAAAATAGGCAGAAACTATTGAGGGAAGTCAGAAAAGTTACAAATTCATTGCAGTTTCAGGCTCATAATATGTAGATAGCTGTCAAAATACTTGAGTCTGTTTATAATATTGTTTCTAATGCTGAATCCTCGGGAGCCACCTGAAGGTCCACATCTGAGGCTTTCTGCTTTCTCTGAACATTAAGAGGGAAATTTCCAGAGGCACAAATAGGTATTAAGGGCCAGATGCTCAAAAAGATTTGGGTATTGTAACACTGAGCATCACACTGCCTAATTGCTAGGCTACTAAAAAATAACAGGAACAATACTGAGATGCTCAAAGCCTGAGGTAGCTGTGTAGGCTCCCATGGAATGAATGGGGAGAGATAGGTGCCTTACAAAGCGGTGATCAAAGGGAAAATAGATGAGGTTCCATTGACCAGCTGCACAACAATAGATAGGGCCTAGCTTCCACTGATTTCAATAGAAGGTAGGAGTATATACCTGTAAGGGTCTGTTCAAGGCAGCCCAAGAGACTCATAACAGCAGCTTTGAAGCTGGCATGCACAAATAGCCTTTCCCCTCAGAACAGTAGACCCATTGAGGAGGTCTAAGGAGCTTCTTATGGTGAAAGCACAGGGACATGTACAGAACCTTCTAAAAAGTGCTATTTTCAAACATGAAATCATAAGGACACAGACTAAGACACCCATGTCTCTCAAAAATCACCATTCCACTTGACTGTGAAGATCTACACAGCACAGCACACACCAGGACTCAGAGTTTAAGGCCAGAAGGGACCACCAATCTGACCTGTATATCACAGTCCACCAACACCACCCAGCAACATCACACAAAACCCATCAACCAAAATTAGACCAAAGTATTACAGCCCACAGGAAACTTGAGTGTTTCATGTGACAGAGCATAGATAGACCAGGGCGCACAGTGCCCAGGGCCCCAGCAATGGACGGGAAATGATTAATGATATAACCAGATAATCCTGGCAAATGACCTGCACATATACACAGCAGAGGAAGATGACACCCTCCAACCCAAATCACTGTCAATCTAACCTGGAGGAAAATTCCATCCTGACCCCACATATGGTGACTAGTTAGACCCTGAGCATGTGAACAAGAACCAGCCAGGCAAGTACCTGAGAGAATGCTCCGTGCCATCTCAGAGCCCTGTCCCATCCTGCCCGGTGTCTCATCTCCAGCTGTGGCTGTTCCTGATGCTTCAGAGAAAGGAGATAAAACAAAAAAAAGATGAAAACCCAGAATACTCTGGTGAGTGGGGGAAATTCCATCCTGATCCCTGCAGGTGGTTGTCTGGAAGCCTGAAGCATGAGCTTTTAGGAGCATAAACATAAACCTGAAGTGAGCTCTAGGGCTGCTTAGCCCTGTGCCCAACCCTCAAGCAACCCCATCATACAATCACACTCATAAATTTGTCTAGCTCTCTCTTTAAATTATTTAAATTGTTTGCCCTCACAGCTCCTATTGGGAGGCTGTTTCAGAACCTCACCCCTCTGATGGTTAGAGACCTTCTAATTTTCAACCTGAATTTGTTCATAGGTAGTTTATACCCATTTGTTCTTGTGCCAACATTGTGTTTTACTTTAAATAGCTCTTCACTCTCCCTGGTATTTACCCCCCTAATGTATTTATAGAGAGAAATCATACCCCCTCTCAGACTTCTTTTTGCTAGATTAAACAAGCCAAGCTCTGCCAGTGTCCTCTCATAAGATACGTCATTCCCGAGATCATCCTAGTAGCTATTCTCTGCACAAATAAATGGTATGTTTAAAAATCCTTCCAAACACCAGAGGAACATGTGATCTCACTCACATACAGGAGGGCAGAGCAACCAAGAGAAGGGAGAGGGGAATGGGGGGAACTGAATTGCACTGTTACAGACACACACATAAATGTCCTATCCCTTTTCCACAGGTTCAGCCACCGGCAGACCCCGGCCAAGGCACATCCTATCAGAAGTCACAATCATCTTCCAGAAATGCCCTGCACCAATGGCAGCAGGGGCATCATCGATCTATGCATTAGAGCTGTTCAAGAGAACCAGGGCCGGCTCTAGGTTTTTTGCTGCCCCAATCAAAAAACATTTTGGCTGCCCCCCATCCAAGCCCTGGGCTCCTTGCCGCACCCCCCTGCTGCCCCAACCCTGGGTTCTCCCCCACCACCCGCACCCCCTGCCCTGGGCTCTCCCCCCACGACTTGCACCCTCCTGCTGCCCCAGCCCTGGGCTCCCCCGACCCCCCCACCATTGCCTCCCCCCACACCTCCTGCCACCCCAGCCCTGGGCTCTCCCCCAGCCCTGGGCTCTCCCCCCGCCCTGCACCCTCCTTCCGCCGCAGCCCTGGGTCACTGGTAACTCACTCCCAGGGCGGGTCATTCAGCAGGAATTTTGGGTGTGCACAGAACACAGACAGGATTGGTTCCCATATGGTTACAGAACTGCAGTAAAGTGGAACAATTTTCAGCTTGTGTAATTGGAGGATATCTGGATGCATATTATAAGACTGTGCTACATAAATGAGGAAAAGTTGAGGTGCCTTTATTATTCTTTTGTTCCATTCTTTGTTTCTATGGGGAATTTGCCAATGCAATATCACTGTCTTCCTTTTAAACAAACAAACAAACAAACAAACAAACAAACAAACAAAAGGCAATAGCTGTTGAAAATAGCAATTCCAGTCCTAATAACCACTGGGAAGCATTTCTTGCTCAATTTTATCCTACTTTTTCTACAGCAAGTTATAGTGGATCAGTATATTTGATTTGGGAGAAATGAAGTAACAGCCGCCCAAACTGAGCTTGAACACTCCTGAATTTTGAGGTGTTCAAATCTGGAAGGCAGATGCTGGGGAGGGGGCTGTGGCTCCACAGGGGAGCACGGCAGCATGCATGCAGCAGCGTGTCTGGTGCTGCGCGAAGCCAGACACGCTGGTCTGAGTGGCAAGGTAAGGGGGCTGGGAGGTTGGAGAAGGGGAAGGGAGTTCCGGGGGGGGCAGTCAAGGGACAGGGAGAAGGGGGGGTTAGATGGGTCAGGGGTTCAGGGGGGGCAGTCAAGGGACAGGCAACAGTTGGATAGGCATGGGAGTCCCAGGGGTTTGTCAGGGGACAGGTAGGGGATGGGGTCCTAGGGGGGAAGTTGGGGGGGGGTCTCAGGAGGGGGCAGTTGGGGACAAGGAGAAGGGAGGCTTAGATAGGGGGTGGGGTCCCGGGAGGGGGCAATCAGGGGACAAGGACCAGTGGGGCTTAGATAGGGGATGGGGTCCTGGGGGGCAGTTAGGGCAGAGATCCCGGGAGGGGGTGATCCGGGGACAGGGAGCAGGGGGGTTGGATGAGATGGGGTTTCTGTTGGTGGCAGTCGGAGGGAGTGGATGGGAGCAGGGTGGGGCTACCCTCCCTCCCCGTGGAGTGTCCTATTTTTTGAATGTTAAAACATGGAATCCCTACTCACAGTGCAGCTCTCCATTCACAGCAGGCTGCAGCATGAGGTCTCAGCTTCCTCCCTCCCTCCCCCTCTTTCCTGTTGATAGTGGCCAAGGGAATGCTGGGAAATGTAGTTCTTTCCCTGCTCCAGAGCTAACCAAGGAACTACAGCTCCTAGGGCCCCCTGTTGGTTCTCAGCTCCCACGCTGGATCCCTGCCGCCCCTGCAAATTGGCTGTCCCAAGCATGTGCTTGCTTTGCTGGTGCCTAGAGCCGCCCCTGAAGAGAACAGATGAAGGTGTGCTGTCTCCTATCATGGGAAACAGGGCTGCTGTACCCTGGACTTAGCTACCTCCTTAAACGATATGATGATCCAAATGTATGCCAGAGTGCTGGCTGACCTCTGGAAAAAATCAGATCCACCATGAACTCATTCCTCTGCTGGAACACACATGCTCCAGGACCACCCAGCAGCCTTGTCTGGCAGGGAAGACAGCACAGATTCTCCCCACCCACTCTTCCAAACAACACCCTACACGTTCCCCCACCATACTGCCCCATGCTCCCTACTCCCCCTCTCCCACCATGCATAGCTCCCACAGAACACCACAGCAGGATAGTGAATACTCCAATACTTACCGCTGACACGAAAGAATGAAGGGAGGGGAAGGACAGGAGTCTCATGGTTGGAGACAGCAGCAATAGCCACCTTGAGACAGGCACAGCCCACTCCCTCACAACTGGCCTAGTGAGGGAACCCCAATGCTCCATTGGGGCCACACACAGGAGAGGAATAAGTGATCAAGAACGTGGGGACACACAGATCTGTACTAGGAAGCAGAGTCCTCTCATATCCCGCTCCCCCACTACCCCCAGAGAACAATTCTTTGTTTATTAATTCCTGGGCTTGGGGGCTTTGTTTTGGGCATAGGCCATAGCAGTCCTGTTCTGACAGTCCTGTTCTGTTCTGTGATCCACATGGTGCTGGATGATGTTCACACTTACTCATTAATACCCAACATTCATTAATTCACAATGAGCTCCTCTGTCATTAGTGCAAATTAGTGACATTCTACTATATAATTGGCATTTCGAATAACATTTGAAGTTAAACAATGACAATGCACTTTAGGAAGC
Organism: Trachemys scripta elegans; assembly: GCF_013100865.1. Lineage (NCBI taxonomy): Eukaryota > Metazoa > Chordata > Testudines > Emydidae > Trachemys > Trachemys scripta. The sequence goes on along the minus strand of NC_048298.1, from coordinate 225,045,020 downwards.
ATATGAAAAAATATGGGAAAGCAACAGGCCCTGATTAATGCTCAGGTGTTTTACTGAATAGGGATAGACTTAAAGTTAAATATGGGGTTAAATTCCTTGCTGATTTGAGGCCTTAGCCAATATTATATCCCCCACGGTTCAGGGAGAGTGTCTGCCCTTTGTGAATCAGGCTCACAGTTTAGGAGGCTTGTTAAACCCAAGACTGGTACTGGATATCAAGTAGCGGCAGTAGCTGAGAGCACTTCTCCCTCTTTGCCTGGTAAAGCAAATGCAACTGTTCCTTTCAGATGCTGACCTTGCTGCTGTTGCTCATGGGCTTGTCATTTCGACATGAGACTGCTGTAATGCTCGGCATGTGGAGCTACATCTTGACACCACTTGAAAACAAAAGCTGGTGTAGAATGGCTGCGTTTAGGACCTTGTCCAGAACGCACTGAAGATAATGAGAGTATTTCCATTACCTTCAGCGGGCTTTAGATCTGCTGAAGCAGAGCTTCTGTGGTAAGCACATAACAGTAGTGTACCAGGATCTATACAGACTACCTGCTGGTTTAAGGTATTGGTTGACAGTGCATGCCATGAGTTCAATACACAGCATTCAGTAAGCAACCACTCCGCTGAAGAAACTGCGATCGAATCTTGTCTTCATCGAGCTATGAGCTCAAAGGTGGACAATTGGGTGAAGGTGAGAGATAGGTAAATGCTAAAACATTAATGCATATGCTGGAAAAAAGAACATCACTATAATATGTCTTTAACAATTATAATTTAATCAATATGTCATCAGTACTCAATTATATATATATATATATATATATATATATATATATATATATATAGTTATGCTTTGTCCAGTGCAAGTTTGTTATTTTTTAAAGTCAACTTTATTGGAAGTCATATCCAGTTAAAGGATAAAAGGATACTAGATGGAAAGTCTTATTGAGAATATTAAGGTGTGTAGATCTGCACTTTTACATTTTTTACCATCTAAATCGCAGTGGAATTCAAGTCTTTGATGCCTGTTAGATCCACTTTTTATGAGACAGAATTTTTAATATTAGAAGTTGGATAGTACTAAAGTAACTTCTGAATCCCAGTTGTTTAAGAAAAAAATGAGGAATTCAGTAATAAAAAACATTGATTCTTCTCACATAGAATTTCTAGACCTTGAGCTAGATTCTTAACACACACACACACACACAAAGTTGAGGGCCAACTTCTGTCCTTTTGTATTTCCTTTCACCCCTTCCACATCCCCCTTCCCTTGTTTTTCAATCATAAGTAATGGCATTTCTAAGGTCATCAAAATTAATGAGTTATTATCAGCTTACTTCAAATTACAGGAAAAAAGGTGCTTTTGTTACTCAAAACCCTCTGTGCCCAGTTCATGGCAAAGGTAAATTTCGTAACATTGCCAGTTTGAACAGGATGAGTGTAGCTGAACAAAGACCTTGGCCCTATTTAATTTCACTAATGATGAGTTAATGCAAGTATGGTTTTATGTGTAGCAAGTACACATTTAAATCCAAATGGCTTAAACACAGAATTCTATAAAGCTAATATCTGACCAAATCTGTCCTCAAGACTATCTTCTAAGTGATGTCCCTGGGAAATGGGAAACTGACTACACCTAAGCTGATACTGGAATTTTTATGAATTTGATTATGTCCCATAATTAAAAACAAACCAAAACAAACAAGCATAAACCCATCTTTTAAATATTTCAGAACCATCAAACTATGTACATTGATAGTCTATGGGACCAGTGATTTCCCATTCCTCTTGCCCTTGTTCTTCCTCCCCAGTTTTATCCTTTTGGGTTTTTTCAGCCACTTGATGCATTAAATTAGGCCCTAACTCTGCAAATGCTTACACAAGTGAGTAACTTTATGCATGGAAGCAGTCCATTGAACTTAAGAGAATGCTGTCACTGTTGCAGAAGTAGCTGCAACTTTATCCCCTTTCTGGTGTCTCTGAGTGCACCCCACCAGGCTTCATGTCTTTACCTCCCGGGGGTGTAATTCTGCAATTCCCCCACTCCTAAACCAGGCTCTGGGTTACAGTACCAATGATGTATCAACCATGCTGACCCAGCAGATCTGACTGCAGTTTTTTCCTTTATGAGCCTGAAACCTGTGGTGAATAGAGTTCTCAAACAGCCTGCTTAAACGAGAGGATTGTTTCGGTTTTAACAATAGGAACAAAGTACAACATAAGAAAAAAAAAGAATTTTAAAACAACAGTCTATAGGCATGTCTGTCTTATCTAAAGGCTTTCCATCCCCTACAGAAGCCTAGGGAAGCCTAACTTTTTCAGATATCCCTGATGGGTGTCCGTGTGTCTCAGGCTGAACAGCATCTCATCAACAACTGCTCCCCTCTCCCCACAAGAGAAAGTAACTTCTAATCCAGCCTGAGTGCTTTATTTTCTCAGTTCCTGGGCTTTTAGGCCCTGCTGTCCATAACCAATTTGGAAGGGCTCAGTGGAGGTCGAGACAGTCTCTTCAGGGACAACAATTCACCCATTGTCCTGCAACAGCCCCTAGTGTTTGCTGAGGGGTGTCTTATCTTGAATCATTGTTTTGGCTGGCTTTCTGTTTCCCAGAAGGCCTGTTGATTGAACCCAATATAGTCACAGAGAAACCATCCAATAACCAGGTCAACATACAATATTGATATATTTGTACAGAGCTGCTCCACTTCCACCACAGCTAGTCAGGTGCATAAAGTTACTCGCATGCATACGTGTTTGCTAGCTAGGGGCTTTTGATTGTGAGTTCTTTCAGGCAATGCTCATGTGTTTCTAAATGTTTGCCAAGAGCCTAACACAATGGAGTCTTGATCTCTGACATGGTGCTATTGGACTCTACCAAAACGCAAATAATAAACAACAATAGTGATTAATCATTAACAATAATGAGGGATTCACAGCAGGGTCCTTATTACATGTAACCATTCATCAAATTCATGTGTAATTCCATACTTGTATTGCAAACCTCATAAACAGAGGAGGTCAATGGGAAGATCCATCTGTGAGGACTGTGGTCTAATTATCAGACCACTCCCTCTCTCTCATTTGAGAGCTGGTCAGGAAATTATTTTCCCCATAATTTTTTTTGACAAAAATGAAAATTTTCAAAAATCTTCAAGTTTTTTTCAGGTTTTTAGGTTGATTTTTTAAAAAGAGTGAATGTATAAATCATAAACATGGGAGTTACTGTTCTCAGGTTACCTCAGTAAACATATAGTGTAGTAGTATATTTTAAGCAGTGTCGCTCACAGTAGATTTCAGTCCACTGAATCTAACTTTGTAGTTATAGGATGACTTGTAATTACTGAGGCAAATGATGAAATACCATAGTAAACAAAATGACCATAAGGGGCACACTTACATACAAATGTTTATCTTCATTAATGTTGAGGTGAAAATGGGCAGCCTGCCAGCATAGTAAATGGATATTAAGGTCCAGATACTAATCCTCTCCAATAATTGCTACAGGTACATTAATTAATTGCTAACTTACAATGGAATTCCTATGGAGGTGCATATCCCATTGACATAAATACCACATTAGTTCATCCCGATTTATTAAAATACCAGATGAATTAATAACGATTGGTCACTTGTTTTAAAGTGTTCCTGTCAGCTAACAGATAGAAAATCCTAATTCATTTTTTCTTGGTCCATTGTATTATCCATGTTGAGCCCTTTTGGCATGCATGTGGTGGTAGTATGGAATTTCAGAAGAATTCTGTTATATAGTCATTTGGCATTAAATAATGTTATTATTTAATAACATTATTTAATTATTGGACGTTATTAACAATAAGAGGGGTTTCTGTATTCCTGGTGTTACCAGCAAATAACATATTCCTTAAGTTCTTGTCATGTGGAAATTTTTTGCCTCCCTGTTTCCTTCGTTGTTTAAAACTAAAGCTTAAGTAGGAGATTTTTTCCCCCCAGTATCCTGATAGCTGACTAAATTAACACTGCTCTCTGATCAGCAAATGACTGGGCTTTGTGGGACCAAAAAAAGGGTGATCAAACAGATCATCCGCCTGGTTTGACAGGTGTGGAGTTGAGTTGCACATGTACCTCTCCTGTGTCTGACATCAGCAGCAGGAGGGGTGGAGTAGTTCAGGGAGTTAGTGCATTTACAGTTGTTACCAGGGAAACAAGAAAAATTGTAGCCATACTGTACTTTATGTAATATAATCAGAATCTGACTGCAATCACAGAACATTTGTTTAACATTTTATAGCTATATACCATACAATACAGTAAGTGGTGAAAAATGCCGATATTTTTATGAGAACTTTCATTATGGCATGGGTTTGTCTTACATAAAACATTAATTAGAATTTTTAAGACAGGAACTAAAAGGGAATAAGAAATCTAAATATGTCTATGTTCACCTACCTGCTTAAAAAACTAAATTCAGTTTTTATCACAACTTCATTAATCTTCTTGCTTTGATAGGTCAGTATTGCAGATGGTGCTTTTGTACTCTGAGGGTATGTCTACTTTGCAATGAGAGCATCCCACAATGGTCTCACCTTTTTTTGGCTCTGGGAGTGAAAATCTGAGTTTCCACTCGATGGTACATTGCTCTGACTTCTCTAAGCAAGTTAGTCAATCCTGCTCCCCCGACAATACACAATAATGCAAACTGCAACAAAAAATTTATGCTGAAAGAATGTTAAGGTTTCAAAGGCAAGCAATAAAACATTGGGAAATAGCAGAATAAAGTTGCTTGTGCAATGTTGATTCTGTCCCCTTGTGTTTATGCATATTCATTGTCTTGCCCAGCATCCCCTAGGAAGTCTGTGGAAGAGGGTAAAACCCTTGTCTCTATTCTAGTGCCTCAAACACAAAATTACTGTATATTCTGTGTAGTGAAAGAGCAAGGGGTCCTGAAGAACAAAAAGCATAGTATCATTGCACATAGGGACTGAGTTAAAATTACACAGGCAGCCTTAATTCTTGCATTTCCTAACTATTGCTTACATAATTCTGCATTCTTAACATTCTTTTCATGTTGAGGGTTGTTTTTTTAAATGTAATTTTCTAGTGTTTTCCTTTTCATAGCAATTGTTCAAGGGAGGCGGAGCGGGAGGGGGAGTATTCCCGGCTAGCTGTACCTATGACCTCTGGATCCACTGCACAAACCTGTACCACTTGATCTAAAGGAATAACTGGTAACAATAGAAAGTTGTTATCCTCTAAGTGGACTAGCCACTAGAGGGGGGAATAAAAGAAATATTTCCCCAATGCCTTACATGGCTATTTATTAGGTTGTAAAGAAATGTTAAAAATCATGCATCCTGATTTCTATTCTTTGTTCTGGAGAAGTGTAGGCCCAGAACTACTAGGACACTTAGGTGCTTTAAGCCCAGATTTAGGCACTAGTGAAATACAGAGACCCACAGCTCAATTGTCACCTATCCCTGTATGCACCTAAACTCAACCGGCACCTAAATTTTCACTGTAAAAGTTCCCTATGCATCTAAGTTTCTGCCTCTGGGCATGTTCAGTGCTGCCTTAGGTCGACACTGGGACATGTATCTCATGCTGAAGCCGCAGCGTGATTCTCAAATCAGATGGAGATAGGTGTTCCGCTGCCTATCTTGCCTACAGGGTCTGATCCGGCAGATGTACTAGAGTATGTCCATCTCCACAAAAAATATCTGGTGGGGGAGAGAGGAACTCCGTTCCCCCCTGCAATCTTTAGTGGTTAGGCTACTGCTTCGGGATGTGGGAGACTCCCTGTTCAATTTCCTCTTCTACCTGGCAAGAAAGGATGGGAACAGGAGTTTCCCACCTTTGCGGTGAGGACCCTAACCACTGGACTACAGAGACATTCTCACTCTCTTGTGTATTAAATAATTTAATATTAATTGGCCAGAGTAGAATGGCTTCAACAGGAGAGATTGAGGGAGCCCCACATCAGACTGTCTCATAACTCAGTGGTTAGGGCCCTCACTTCAGAGAAAGGGAGATGGCTGTGGATTGCAAACAAAGATAGGGGACCCTTGTGGAGCCTAATGTGGTGTATTAAGGACTGTGTTGGATTCACAAGCTATCATTTTAAGAATGTGGGGCAGGGGATGGGGGCAGCTCCTGCTTACAGCCTTTGTAGGAAAGCATAAAATCAGAGTCAGTCTGTAAAGAGCCAGCCTGAAATAATGTGGGGTGGATTATGCCTCTCTGCCTTATGGGTCATCTGCTTTTTCTCTCTCTGGTTTTGGTTATTGTGTGTTACCATTCTGGATTCTAAGAATAAAAGTAGAATTACATTGCAATCTTCCAGCAGGAGTACTGAATATTTTTATTGTAAATTATCTGTGTGTATGCTGTATACATAACACCTTCTTGCCTAGCTCGGGCTTTGTGGATTCCAGTGATTTTCTATGCATCTAAAGGCTAAGCCTCGGGACACTGGGGGGATCCGGTCTGTGGTCTTTTGATTGTAGACAGCACAACCAGGCACATAGATTTGGCACATTCATTCTGAATGGACGAGACTAGCCACTTTAGTGTCCTTTGTTCTATTCCCAGTAGCTGCCAGAAGTGATCTTGTACAATCTCTCACCCACCTGATTTATAAATGGGTGCAGGATACTTGCCTGATTCATAAGGTAGGAACATGAAGCATTGCTCGGTAATAATAATAGTGAAGTACACAGAATTAACCACAGTCACTGGAAGAACTGAGACTAGAACGCATATTTTCTTCCTGGCACCCAACCCTCTGCCCGTTTCTCTAGGCCAAAAGGTGGCTATTCCTATTCCTCTTGGTGCCTCCATTTAGAGATCTAGCTCTGTATCTACCATATAGGTGACCAAGTGGGGGTCTGGAAGCATTAGGGTGACCAGACAGCAAGTGTGAAAAATCGGGATGGGGGTGGGGGGTAATAGGAGCCTATATAAGAAAAAGACCCCAAAATCAGGATTGTCCCTATAAAATTGGGACATCTGGTCACCCTAGGAAGCATGCTCCTGTAGTTGGTATGTAGGAAGCTCTTTGGGACTGGAGGTGCTCAATGCAGATGAAAAGTTCATACATTTTAGCAACAAGTCACTAACAAATTCCACTGAACATGTACACATGACAGTTTTCAGAGACATATAAATCAGCCAGGTCTGCTGGGCATAGCAAAAGGCAGCATTGTCTCCAGTACCTCTGCCAAATTTCATTTTCCTGCTTCAGCACATGAAGCTACTCTCACTCTTCAAAGAAAGAGGTGGAATATTTATTTAACATTGCAACACTATCTCAGATGTGCTTTGCACTGCAGCTTTTCAGAAAAGCTGATCCCGAGGAAGAAAGCCAGCATGAAAATGTTGCAAAATTCTCAGCAACGGAGAATGGAAATGTCAGGCCACCTTGACTATTGGCATCTCTACTAGCTCCATCCTCAATGATGACTTGCACTTCCATACTGTCAGGTTTGTCACACAGAGACAGAGGCAAAATGGACACTAGCAACAACAGCAACTTTATCATTATAAAAAGGTTGTAAACTGTCTCCAGCACTCAGTAAAGATGTGCTGCTTTATTCATCACACAGCACAAACTAGTGACTAAACATTATAATTCAGTTTAAGATTTCTATCACATCTCCCCCTTTTATTTTTGCTTTCCTCCATTTTTACACTTTTAAAACTATAAAACTAATTTTAGCTAACTTTAAATCTCAACCCATGTCTCTTTGTTACTCATCCCTAAATCATACTTTTTAAAAACTATATGGCCAGAAGGGGTAATGCTTGGTGATTAGGCTGTCTTCTATCTGCAAAGGATGTCTTTTGGCAGGTTTGGAATAGGTGAATCATCTTCTTCTCCAGGTTCTGCATTTACACTTTGTAGAGTCTGCTCATGGATTGTTCAGTCTCTGGAACAAACTGAAGACGTTGACAGTTTCTGTTGAAATTCCCACCATCTATCTCACCAGTGCATCATCTGTGTGAAGCATTCTTTTTCTTTTTCAGCAGCTGGGGTTCTTCACCCTTTTCCTGAATCCAGTTTGACACCAACAGGTCACCTGATTCCATATTAGGCAATTCTCTGTGTAACATTGGTTATAAAAGTGTTCATAAACTCTTTTTTCCCCCTTTTGATCTGATTTGGCTATTTTTCTCAGGTCTGGCCTCTTTCGGGCTAGGTTGTTCCCCAGGGTTGGAACAGTCCTGAGTTGCCTTCCTGTCAGAAGCTGGGCTGGGCTATAGCCAGTAGCTACAAACACTGTTGATCAGTCGCTCAGAAGAGCAAGACATGGATTTGCTGGCTTCAATATATTCTTGGCTGTATGCACAGCCCTCTGAGCCTCTCCATTTGCTTCTGGGTACTGAAGGCTGCTAGTGATATGTTAAAAATCATATTTTGTTTGGAATTACTTAAATTCAGCTGTAGTGAATTGTGTTCTGTTGTCCATCAATAATTGTTCCAGAATACTAAATGGACGAATGTGCTCTTTAATTTCTCAATAGCATTGCAATATGTTGTATCTTTCAAATATATTACTTCAATATATATAGGAAAATGATTCATTACAACTAAGCAATGATGTCCTCTGAAGTCACATAAATCTGCTGCTAGCCTCTTACAGAGTCTGTCTGATAGGTGTTGCTGTTAGAGGCTTTTTTCGCATTGTGTCGATCTGTTAGTTCTGCAATGTTCACATGAAGATATTTTATTCTTCATGTCCTTGCTGATTCCACGCCATCACACTGACTGATTGGCCCAGGCATGGCATTTAGTTAGATCTTGATATCTTTCCTGGATGAGGGCTAGAATTTCTCCTCTCAAAACTCTTGGGATGACTGTGTGATCACCTTTAATCATTAATCCATTGGACTAATTTAATTGTCTGACTACAGAAAAGTAGTCTCTTGCCACAGCCATAGTGCTCTTTAGATACTTGGGCCATCCTGCCTGAATGTAAGTAAACTAATAGCTGCTTGGAGTTGCTTATCTGCCAAGGTTGCTTAGCATGTATCGTTTCCTGCCTGATACTGGCCAGTAAACTTCCAGACATCCATAACTTTACATCTTCCTTTAGCCTATAGGTGCTTGAGTGCAATTCTAAGCTATCTGTTATTAACAGATTTTTCCCAGGAATTTATTCAGTGATTGAGTTAAATTGCATTAGCTTAATCAAAAGATGTTGGCATCACAGCAGTGCTTGATCCAGGTCTTTTCTGTTGATAAGGTTCATGTGCAGGGCCGGCTCCAGGCACCAGCCGAGCAAGCTGGTGCTTGGGGCGGCAGCTTGTAGGAGGCGGCATTCCGCCCAATCCTAGGGTGGCACGGCCGCTTTTGTTTGTTTTTGTTTGTTGTTGTTGTTGTTCCACTCCTGCCGCCCTGTAGGGGGCAGCGGCATGGAGGATGGGAGCGCCCTGCAGCAAGGCCAGCAGGGCAGCCCGCGTCCTTCCCTCCCAGCCGACCAGAGTGGTGCAGAGCCCTCCCGGCAGGGGGCACGGCGGGAAGGGCCGCGGGGCAGCTCCCCGCTGAAGCCCTGGCCGCCCCCCCTTCTCTCTTTCCCCGCGCTCCCTCCCTCGCTCCCTCCCCCCACTAACCGGGGCACATCTGCAAGGCAGGGAGTCCCCCTGCACCCTGGCTCTGGCCGCGCCACAGGGTTTTTTTTTTTTTTTCCCTTTGCTTGGGGCGGCCAGAAAGCCAGAGCCGGCCCTGGTCATGTGACCCAAGAATGTTTTGATGCCAACTTGCAAGGAGGTGAAGAGGGGTTACAAGAAACTCTTAAGTATGGATGTATATTCTAGTTGACCAAATAATGTCATGTGAGGTCTCAAATGAAAGCTGGTGTCACATTGGTCATCAATATCATTTGTGAAGTACATGTACAGATGTTATATAAAAAGTTATGCGTATATATACTGAAAATATGTTCTTTAAGTCTGTATCAAAGTACTGGTTACCAGTAAAGGTGAAAGCAGTGGGTTTTTTTTGTCAGATAAGAGATGTTTATCCATCTCTCTGCTCACATGTAAACTGAGTGTAGTCTCATTCACAATCGGTCTCCTATCACCAGTCTGAACTGAATGCAAATGGAGGATTGTATGAACTTCAGAAAGAAACTAACAGGAAGAGAAAGAAAGTTGTGGGGAGAGAACCTCATAGGGAGGTGCATATCAATGGTTTGCTTGAGTATATTTTGGGGGACAAAGGAGACGCCTCACCATCCCTCACCTAAGAAGTAAATGGAGAGCAGTTCTGCTTCACAAAAGTGGATCTCAACCAGCTTGGTTGAAAATGCTGGAGAGAACTTTGGATGAGATAAACTTCTTTAGACATGAGGTTAACCTGTTAATTAAGTTTAATCTAAAGAAAACATGTTATGATTTTGTTTTATATGTAATTGTTTGTTACCGTATTCTTACTCACTATCCCTTGAATCTCTAGTCTTTGATAACAAACTTACTCTTGTTTTCACTGTAAATATATCTCAGTGCTGTGATGTTAAGCAAAGTGATAATCCTGAGTTGAATTTTGCAAACTGTTCCTTTGGGAACGGCAGGCCTGATAATTCTGTCAGTGTTCAGTGAATAAGGGGCTAGACACTTCAGGGAAAGCTCCAAGCATTCGCTGGTTGTTTTGTGTGCCTATTGCTAGCTATACAGAGGGAACAAAGCCTGTACTGGGTAGGGGAGGCAGGTTAGGGGCTGGAAGGTAGGGCTTGTGCTGCCAGAGGCTGTTGGTTTCAAGGAGCTGATCCATAGCAGGCACAGATATGACTGCTTCACACTAAGGTCAGTTAGTGGTGAGGTACCTCACAACCTGGGTTTATGGTCTGGTACCAGTTTAAACGAAACCAACCCACACAAATAACTGTAGAAGTTCTCACATGCCTCTACACTTGACAGACATCCTTTTCCAATATGAACATATTGTTTTTCTGCTTCTGTAAGTGTACGAGAGCAGAACACAACTGACTTCCACTCAGATCCATCTAACTGTAACAATACACCACCAAGGCCATAGCTACTGGCATCAGCACTGACCATTGTGAGTTTGTTTACATCGTATAACTTTAAAACTAGAGCAGTTGAAATCACGTCTTTTACCCTTTTGAAAACAGTCTCTTGATTTGTCCCCCATAGCCAGGATGTATGTGACCTTAACAATTCATTCTGTGGTTTTGTCACTGTAAAAAAGTCTTGTAGGGTACAGGCCAAGATAACTTACTATCCACACCATGTGTCTCAGTTCTGATATATTGGTTGGTGTATTAAATTCTCTAATTGCTTTTATTTTCTCAAGGCTAGGGCTAATTCCATTTTTGTTTATTATCTGTCCCCCAAATTCAATTTGGTTCAGGCAGAAAACACAATTTTCTTTATTTAGCTTGAGTCTGGACTCACTGATTAAGCTCAGAACTTCACTGAGGGTTTTATCATGTTCTTCCATTGAGGATCCATTTACTAATGTTGTTCAGAAAAATGACACCCCTTTCACAGAGACAAGGTGGGTAATATCTTTTATTCGATGTCTGTTGGTGAGAGTAACAAGCTTTCGAGCCACAGAGAGTTGGTTTGGTCCAATAAAAGACATTACCTCACCAACCTCATTTCTCTTATATCATGGGGCTAACATGGCTACAACTACACTGCATACCCCCCATTTATGTTCTTTAGCAGCTCTGTCATCTTTTTTTGAAAAATGTCAGGAGTGCTGGTCATCCAAAAAGGAAATCTTTGAAGGTTAGCATTCTGATTGGCTAAAAGAATTTACCAGAATTTACCAGAAAACACTTGAGGTATCTAGCTTGGAGAATACATTAGATCCTGCCACTTTAGAGATGGAGTCTTCTAGTGTTGGGAGGATATATATTTTTCTCACTACTGCTTCATTAACTCTTTTAAGATCTACAAAGATTTGATTTTCCCATTTTTTTTTAGTGCACCAGGCAATTGGCTCAAAGATTTTCTCAATTATGCCATTTTTTTCCATTGTCTGTAACTTACTTTGTAAAGTAACAGGATAGGAATTCTCTGGGGCATATGTAGACTATATGATTCAGCATTGTCTCAAGTTTATCCCTACTTCATCTCCTTTTAAAAATCCAATATCATCAAATATTTCATCAACTTTTCCACCTTTCTCCGATCCTCTAATCACATACACATTAGAATGAAAGCTTTTCTCTTGAATGTGTTCTTCATTTTTGCCCTCCAAATCACAAGTTTCTGCTATGTCATATAAGCCTTTTATGAAAGATTCCACAGACTCCCCATGTTTTGGACACACTGGTAGAAACATGCATGCTCATAAACCACATTACTTATAAAATGTTCATCAATCTTAACCATCACCAGAGCGTAATTGTTCTTGTGGCTGTCTTCTCCAAAGGCAAAGGATTGAAAGATGTGTTCGGCTTCCCTGCCCAGGGCACAGACTCCACACTCTTCTGATGGAGCTTAGCTGCAATGAGAAAACATGCAAACTGCTCCTTCCAATCAGGCCAGTCCGATCTGTCGAAACTGAAGCTCTCTGAGGTATGACTTGGCGTCGTGACAAAATTCTGCAGTTTAGATTGTTTTTCTTCAGACACCATGTCAGGTTCATCACACAAAGACAGAAGCAAAATGGATGCTAGCAACAACAACTTTATTGTTTTTTTTTTTTAAAGAGAGAGAGATTGTAGGCTGTCTCCAGCATTTGATAAAGATGTGTTGCTGTATTCTTCACACAGCACCACCTAGTGACTAAACATAGTGCAGTTTAAACTCTCCATCACTATACACTTGCATTCCAATTAATCCAAAGAGTTTTAGCAAATGCGGAGAAGTTAAGCCTTAACACCTATGGGGATGGGGCTATTATTCCTGTTGTACACATGAGGAAACTGAGGCACCAAGCAGGCAAGCAACTTTACCCAAGGCCATATAGAAATTAATTAGGAAAACTAGGATTAGGACCCACCTCTTCTGACTCCTACTTATTTCTCCTCTATCTCAGATTTATTGCTGCTCACAAAGTGCCTTAAACATAAACATGATCAAAACCATCCTTATTCACTCTGACTGACAGCAGCTCTTCCTGAACTGCAGAAGTTCCCTGTGCTATCTTCACAGGGGTGGGGTGGTAAAGAGGATGTACAGTTGTGTATTTTAATTATAGACATGTTTTACTCAAGGAGAAAAATAAACAGATGAAAAACGCAGAAGCATGTCAGATCTACATAATTAATTGGGGCTCCAGCTAGGGTGCCACTACGTTGCTGGCAGTCAGTGAGTTTAGCAACAATTCGAGGATGAAGTATGATGTGAGGAAAGAAAACGAAAACATGTTCAAAGCCTCAGATTTTATTTTTTAATTGAGAGCATATTAAAAACATCACTACTGTGCTCAGTCATCTCAGCGAGCCACATGCTCATTTAAAAGCATAAATAAAAAATAGAACAGTTTAAAGTATTTTCTTCCAGAATAAAAGTAAGAAAGAACCCCTCAGAAAGACTTTTTCTTAAAAAATCAGCTTCCAAAGAAAAGCCTCAGAACAACTAAAATCCCTCTTTTATAATGGAACTTGTAATCTAATGAGGAAATTATTTATGAAGTATTTGCTCTGCACCTGAAAATACCTCCAGTGAAATTATGTTTGGCAATCTGAAGCACTTTGAAGTCGACGGAGTGGCAATAAAAATTAGGCCTTCATTAAAGAGCAGGGCCTTTTCCCCAGCAAACTGGCACAGCCTCAAGAGGTCAAACTCTGTGACTGCCACAGAGCTCTGCCCAAGTCCTGCCTGTGTGCTACACATGGAAGCAATTTTGCCCATATTCTCTGCTGTTCTTTATGAATTTCTCTCTTGCATTCCCTTCCCTTCTCCCCACCCCCCTTTTTTTAGGCTTCCTTCTACAGCTTTCATGTTGCATTTAGGAAATTAACAATAACTGTCAAATTACTCCGCAAATAGGAGAATATAAGTTTGGAAGGAGTAGAACTTGCCTTTTGCCCTAGGGCCAATTCAGTGGAGGAGCAACAAAGGGATCCTTGAGAAGCATTGGGATCGGCTGCTTCAGCAACTCCAGCTTTTATTTTATCAACTGCACACAATTTTTCCATTGGAATTTTTTCCCCCCTTCCTGTAAGTTATTCATTCCTCTTGTGCACCCCACTTGCGTTATGGAATAGAAAATGTACTGAGAACTATTACTATGACTGGGAACTATTACAATGACTTTCAAGTGTACATGTGTATTAACCCTTACTAAGAGATGGGGACAGGGGGTTGGAATAGGGCGTTCTGGGCCAAATTATATAAAAAAGACTGATTTTGGTTTAGAATAAATGATTCTCACTTGTGCATACAGAGAGACTATAAGGAGGGGTGGGCGAGGGGAGAAAATAGTTACTGTAATTAAATACTGTAATCTTTGGGGGGAAAGTGTGAGAAGAGAGCTCTGAGGAATTGTAATCTATGGAGATGTAAGCTAATTACTTAATCACTTGCATTTGTAAATCTTATTATTGGAAAAGAAATTACTGTAGTGATTAAATTACAGATATTTATCTGCTAATAGCCCTGATTAACTGGTGATGCTAATCTGTCATTTTGAAAGCCAATATTAACGGCATCAATCTCACAGCACAATAAACAGTTTATATGAAAGAAAACTTTGTCCTTGTAAAGTCCAGATGTGCAAAGGGAATGTGGAATGTGTGAGATTCTGGAACCGGTTTGCTGGATCATAATAGTTGACTTTCTCACATTAAGTTGTTTTGGCCCACTAAGTTGTTGTCAAGCACAAAGGAATACTTAGTTATGAACAAATGCTGTCTTATACTGCAAAAGCAATTTACTTAGCAGCACTTCTAGGGTAAATAAATAAGTCCCAGGCATAATTTATTACCAGAAAGTTATTAAGGCTCCAGAAAGCAGGTAGGTCAGGGAGAGTTGTTAAAAAGTCTTGCTCACACAGGTTTCAGAAAAAAAAGGTACCTGATAAAAGCCAAAGAAAGGCATAATGTATCTTTTTTTGAACAGATACTTTACTGATGCTATTGATTTTCACTTGGGTTAAATAAACTTTTTCTTTTTAATCAGGGAAAGTGATGAAGTGGAAAAGTGGAAAGACTAGTGCCTTAATTTCCTCTACATTTTGCAGGATGTTTTAGAAGGAAATGAAACTCCAGCAAATAAGCCCAGGTTAGAACATCAGAGGAAATTTGCTGTTTAGCAGACAATGGCTAAAGTACCCAGAGATCAAGTTTCCTGTTTAGGCTGTTCAAAAATGTAGTGCAAAAAAATGAAAAAAATAGCCACAAATGCTTGCATTACTAGACTTGTATCTCAACTGTATCTAGAAGTGTAGTCTTTATGATGACCAGATGTTACTATTTTCTGGGAATATTCTGCTTTTGGAGGGGCTATTCCAGTTTCCTGGTTGATTTTACTGAAGTTGGTGTTTTGCTTTGGTTACAATATTATCAGTTAGCTGGCTTGTCTCACCATGCTAATGTCTACCATAGCAAACCTTTTATCCTGAAGCACAATAGTAATCTTCTCTCTATACAGAAAAATACTACAGTATTCTACAGTAATGAAGCAGAACACTATGGTTTAGATAGTGACATGGGTCCAGATTCTCAAAGGTATTTATACGCCTACCTGCCATGGAAGGTAGGCGCTTAAATGCCTTTGAGGATTTGGTCCTTGGACTACCGTCTGCACAGGGAAGTAAAAATTCTTTACACACCTCCTCAGGCTTCCTAGACTATGGTTCCAGTTAGTCACCTACTTACTCCCTCCCCATTACAGGTGGGCAGGAAGCAGGCAGCAAATGGACAGAGCTTTAGCTCCACTCTTCTAATCTCTTGTCAGAGTAGCAGGGGGCAGGAAGGGGAGGATGGGAAGAGTAGTAATTTACTGTTGGTATATGCCAGCAGTAAATGATTACCGTCCCCTACCTCCGGGAAAGAGGAAGTAGGTGCGGGGAGGAATCATGAGATAGAGATATCTGTCTCAGTCATAGTGCCTCCCAAAAATACTCGTGGGTGGTACAGCTTATGCACCATCCCTTGTTCGTTCAGGGCTGTGCTTAAAGTGACTATCTGGCTATATTGCAAACCATATTTTGGACAGTTGGTGTAAAATACTGTACTTTTTCCCCATTAATAAGTAACTATCTCAAAGATGTTTGTGGTTGAATTTAAAGAGTAAATGAACGGAAGTGCAACAGAGTCTGGGGTGCTCCAAATCGTGGAGTTTGTCACATCTCATAAGACTAGCAATTGAAGTTCCCCAGACTCTTCTGAGTGACAAACTTATGTATAATTAATTGGGAAATCTAACGGAAATTTCTACTGGTTACTGCTGGCAACTAAGTTAGGTTTTGGAACAAAGGAATACGTGTATTTGTCGGCTAGATCAGGGGGCTATTGGTGCCATCAAATAAAATCAGAGGATTCTAAAGGTTTCTATTGGAATTCCCATGAGAGAGGTGCCATCTTGGGATTCAGCACCGAGACAGCTGAGTCTAGATTTTATCTTAAAAGTAGGGAAAGTGTGAGGATTAAATGGCTAATCACTGTTGCCAAAACATCATAATTAAAATGGGGTTACTAAAAGAATTCTGACCTACCTCACAGTAGTCTTTATGTTCCAGGTACTGTATAAACCCACAAATTTGTATAATTACTACTATTAAATATTAAAGCTCTCCAGCATCCCCTATGGCAAGTATCTCCAGTCAACCCCTTCTCAGTTTCCAGATGCACCTCAGATCTTCCAGTGGAAAGAATCACTGACCTATCCCAAAACTTGCTTTCTCAAGGCATGATCCCCAAATCTTAGCCTCAGAATCATAGAAATATAGAGCTGGAAGGGACCTCAAAGTCTATCCATCTGAGTTGAGGGAGGATTAAGTGTACCTAGACCATTCCTGACAGGTGTTTGTCTAACCTATTCTTAAAAACCTCCAATGATGGGGATTCCAGTGACAGGAATTTCACAACCTCCCTATGTAACCTGTTCCATGGCTTAGCTATCTCTATAGTTAGAATGTTTTTTCTTAATATCTAATCTAAATCTCCCTCGCTGCAAACTAAGTCAATTACTTCTTGTTCTATCCTCTGTGGACATAGAAAACAATTGATCACCATCTTTATAACAACCTTTGCCATACTTAGAGACTGTTATTATGTCCCCCCTCAGCTTTTCTTCTGTACACTAAATATTCACAATTCTTTCAATCTTTCTTCATGGGTCATGTTTTCTAAACTTCTTCTCATTTGTGTTGCTTTCCCCTGGACTCTAGTTAAATAAAAATGAAGATGAAAAAGAAAAAAAGAAGAGGAAACAGGAGTTCAAATAGACAGAACTCTTATTCAAAGAACAAGGGCCCAGATGCACAAAGGGACATTCACCATTGCAATACCTAACTCAAAAATTATTGGAATCCACAAAGCCTGCATTAGGTGCATAGGCTATGTATATAATGGATGGAAGGAGGTAAACAGCTGAGCATAGGATCCACAAAAGTCAGCCTGCTAGGTCAGGAGCTGCCTAAGCTAGCCAATAGGAGATACTGAGAAGAAGGGTGTGTTCTAAACCCTACCCATATCACAGAGTTAGGTTCCTAAATCCGGCCTGCAGGGTGGTGCCAATCTCTGCTTGAGAGCCACAGATGGGAACCCTCTCCTGGAGTTAGGCAACTTATGCACCTGTATTGTTTCTTGTGCCTGCTTAACATCACACAACATGGTCGGGAGGCAGATTCTCTTGTTACCTTTAGCCCAGTGGTTAAGGCACTCACCCAATTCAATTGCCCCCTCAGCCCAGGGGTGGTGGAACAATTTGTATAGTGGAGGTGCTGAGAGCCATTGAACCAAACTGTAAACCCTGGATATGATGGAAACCACTTCAAGCCAGGAGGTGCTGCAGCTCTCCCTGCATCTCTAGTTCCAGCACCTCTGCCTCTGCCTGATGAGAATAAGTGATTTGACATCAGAGCTGCTCTACATTACACTAATTCTTCTTCATCTACCTTGAACTTCACTATTGCTATAGGAGAAGGCGGGGGTGGGAAGTGGAGTGAATGACTGCATAGAGAGAATGAGGAAGAAAGCAATAGGGTCGTCATTATCATATAATCAAAACTGGGAAGGGTAAGTAAAGCCATTCATATACCATGGTGATTGGGACCAAATAAGCTTGGACTACACACAATGTTTGTACCAGTATATTTATGTCAGTTAAAGGTGTGATTCCCTCCCACACACCTCAAGTAGTTATACCGGTACAGTTTATTCCCCTTCCTGTATGGGTATAGCTGTAAACCTTTATAGCTGCATACACAGTGGGGAGGGGGGTATTGAACCACTCTAACGATACCGGTACAATTAAAGCAGTACATATTTTCTGTGTAGAGAAGGCCTAAGGTATATATTTAGCTACTGAGTTCGTTTAAAAAAAAATGCTAAAAAGCGACCCTATCCATATTATATAGGCAAAGTTGACATAACTTAAAAATGCATTCTTAACGTAATGTAAGAACCCACTGCAGATCCTTCTCTCCCTTAACACTTACAGTTTCACCACTCCTCTCCCCATTTTCAAATGCCTGGGGGAAAAGTTTAACCTGGAATAGATAGATTGGATACATGTAGTGCTGGCTGGAAAATAGGATTCTTTACTCTGGGAATTTTCATAGGGAAAAAATTTCCATTCAAAATTTTCCCATCTGGAAACAATAGTTTTGCTGTGGGAAAATTCCAATTTTTAAAAGAAAGTGGAAAACCTGCTTTCCCCCACTCTTTTTGTTACTGATTTCCAATTTTTGTTAATTGGAAACCAGTAACAAAGTACCAAAAGTGTGTTTCCCTCCCCACTTCCTCACACTTTCTGACTGTTTTTCAACAGGAAAAAAATAAACGTGACTTTTTTTCACTTGAGAAATTTAAAAAGTAAGAGAAACATATTACTTTAAAAAGTGAAAGTGTTCATTTCTCTCTTTATTTATATTTCCCCCATATTTCTAAGGGGAGAAAGTAAAGAAAAAAAAATGAGAAAAACTGGGCATCTTACCACAATTTCAAAACAACTATATTGAACATACAAAAAAAAATCCCCAAATTTGTTTGTTTTTTTCACACATTGTTGAAAATTATATTTTTTGAAAAAATAATATTTCAGCAAGTTCTTATTTTTAAAGAACAAAGTTCTAAAATGCATCCAGCTACAGATACAAGCCGTTATCAAGCTAGAGGCAGGGCCGGCTCTAGGTTTTTTGCTGCCCCAAGCAAAAAAAAAATTTTGGCTGCCCCCCCACCCCAGCCCTGGACTCCCCCCCACACTCCGCTGCCTCCCCAGCCCTGGGCTGTCCCCACAACCTGCACCCTCCTGCTGTCCCAGCCCTGGGTCACTGGTAACTCGCTCCCAGGGCGGGTCATTCAGCAGGAATTTTGGGTGTGCACAGAACACAGACAGGATTGGTTCCCATATGGTTACAGAACTGCAGTAAAGTGGAACAATTTTCAGCTTGTGTGATTGGAGGATAGCTGGATACATATTATAAGACTGTCCTACATAAATGAGGAAAAGATGAGGTGGCTTTATTATTCTTTTGTTCCACTCTTTCTTTCTATGGGGAATTTGCCAATGCAATATTACTGTCTTCCTTTTAAACAAATAAAATAAAAAAAAGGCAATGGCTGTTGAAAATAGCAATTCCAGTCCTAAAAACCACTGGGAAGCATTTCTTGCTCAATTTTATCCTACTTTTTCTACAGCAAGTTACAGTGGATCAGTATATTTGATTTGGGAGAAATGAAGTAACAGCTGCCCGAATTAAGCTTGAGCACTCCTGAATTTTGAGGGTGTTCAAATCTGGAAGGCAGGTGCTAGATTCCCTTTCTGAATATTAGCTATATATCTGGAAAGGAAAAGTCAATTTCTGCTTCCATGGCTCAGAAGTGGAAATCCTCCTAAGTGCCTAGTACTGTATCTAAAGCTGCCCAGGTCCAGAGCATCTCCTCCCTTACTTTTCATTTTAAATTCTAGTGGGATCTACATACCTCCCTTTCTAGGCTTCAGATAGAGAGGGGCACTGTTCATTTAGTCCACCCGATTCCTTCTTTGGGGGCTGCAAGGTGAAGTCACACTAGTATCCCTAATCCAGTCTGGGGAAGTCTTCTGAAGGGGATATCTGGGGCAAAGCCTTCTACTCCTTGGGCACACTTGTTCCCCATTCACAGGACCACCCCTTTCAACTCACAGCAAGCTGCAGCATGGCTCAGCTACCTCACTCCCTCCCCCTCCCTTTCCTGTTGATAGCTGCAAAGGGATTGCTGGGAAATGTAGTTCTTTCCCTGCTCCAGGGCCGGCTCAATAGGCAGGGAGCTAGGCAAGGAACTACAGCTCCCAGGGTCCCATGGGTTCTCAGCTCCCATGCTGGATCCCCAGCTGCTCCATGTCCTCCCCTGCAAATGTGCCGCCCCAAGCACCTGCTTGTTTTGCTGGTGCCTAGAGCTGGCCCTGGCTAGAGGTAAAATAACATGATAGGAAATGGAAGACTTAGGCAAGAGACTAAGTGAACAAAGTATGCAGACAAGGGATAATAATAACAAAGAGAAAAATAGGTCAGAGTTCAAAAAAGAATGTAAAATAGAATGTAAAATGTAATCAAATATGTGTTCTGTTCTCCCATGTATAGAGAACAAAATATATTCCTTCAGAGTGATTACTTATTTTAGGAAAACAACAACAAAAAACAAAAATAAAAATCCCAATGAGAAAATCCTATGTGTGTGTTTGTGTGTCCTGGGTTCAAGCTGGAGTAACTCTGAGAACAAAATGGCTGCCATCTCTGCATATTTGCAAAGTCTGTAAAAATTTAAATGTGCCACACATGGGAAAACAAAGGCATCACAGTTTGACAGCTACATAGAGGACATTCCTCCCCAGGAATTTTTCATTATTATTTTAAGTTTAGTCAAGTGGGAGGTCTGTATTTATGTTGTGGTTGATGGTGCCTTTCAGGAAGGGCATTTGGCACTTGCTCCTCTTCTGCACTTTGAGATTCACTTCCTGCTAAAACATTTTCCAATCATGACACCTCTGTCTTCACAGCTCAGGAGTAAAGGCTGCTCATCGTCCCCCAGTGCTTCAAAGTGCATAAACCATAATTTAGCCCTAAGGAAATGCACCAATTACAAGAAACCTGGTTTAACTTCCTGCTGCTATAGATAAATGGGGAACAGCATTGAGAATAAGCCTGTAATTTTAAGAAATGTAGCTAGGTATTCAGCAACTACAGTCAATTCACTTCTTTTTAAGAAACCTCATCAACTTCTGTAAGGATCTAATAGCTGATTACGGCATTTGAGGAAAACTACAAGATTATAGTTTCCATATTCTAAACAGAGCACTGTCTTTGAAACTTCCTGTTCTGGTTACAGATTTCAAATTTGAATGGTGGTATAATCAGGCACCAGTCTACAAACTGCAAACAGTCTGGGTCAAAAGATGGTTTCATTTCTGGAAATGGAAAAACACAGATATACTGTAGAGCCTCACACAGATAAGTGACACAGATACCCCACAGCTTAAGGTTAAATTCAGTTTGAAATAAAACTTTGTAATGGGAGTTAAGGACTAGTTGATCTACTGCTAATAGTGGTCTGAAAATGACCCTCTTTTGGTGGGGTACTTGTTCTGAAAATTATGCAAAACAATAAATTGGGCAGGATATTCACTCCTGAGGCTGTTCAAGGGTAGCCTCATTAATATTCAGCACCACAGCCAAAGCAAGAACTGACAAACAGATAATTCAGAAAAAATCAGTGCAAGTAGTATATTTTTTTAATGTCTAGGGCTCTCTCTTTAAAATGTTGGATCCTTCCAAACCCAACCCAAGTAACATAATTGGCACACTGCATGTTTTGCAGATAGGTCAGCACTAGCAAACATTCATGGGATGCATATAATACACGACTGCATGATTTTGTGTTTACCAGATAAACAGCAGACAGACTTTTTTATTTTTTGAGTGTATATGTGAATGCCTTAAAACTGCAGCCATACCCTCTGAGGGCTATCAGATAATATTGTCAAATCTCACATGTTAAACAAGGTCAATCAGGCTTAGTTAATACTGCATGGTTCCCTCCAAAGAAAACCCAGGATGCTGCAGGAAGTTGTAATGGTAATTGAGTGTGGTGGCAGCGTTCCCTCTGACTCAGAACTGAGTCAGTGTTAGGACCAGTCTGCTAAGGAAGCTGCTATCTTTCAGATGAGAAATAAAACCAAAGCCCAGTCCCTTTAATGACACTCTCCCATTACATATTTGGCAAAGGCAGGAGTGCTCGCACTACTGTGCTGGCCAGATTCTCACTTGGATCATTAATACAACTGGCCAAATTGTCCATTGTGAACGATCTAGTAGAATAATTCAGCCCTTTTATTTGTTCAAAAATTGTCGAATAACCAGGTCATGAATAAAAAAAAAATGCTATTCATAATTTTTCAGATGAATAATTTGTGCAAACAAATGTTCCATAAAGTTGTTTGCAAGCTGGTCACAGTGGACCAGATTTTCAAAAAGAGTGAATCTCTTATTTAGATACCTGAAATGAAGTGGATGGACTTTGCTTAGTGCCCAGCAGCCTCCCATCGGACCATCCAGTCCAAACTTTACACTAGGTTCTGTAGCTGAGGACTGACCCAATATGAGTAATTAACACATGGAAGGAGGCCTCATTTTTTGGAAGATAGAATTAGGGATGTAAATGAATCATCAGGTTGAGATGTTTGTGCTAAATAAGCTGAGTAAGTAGGTCAGTAGGCTAAGAGGACAGAATGTTTGAACCAACTAAGATAAGAGGGAGAACACCTAGACAATTATTTTATTATGAACTAGATAACAAGGGACAAAATAAGTTAGAAAGGTAGAGATGAGGTAAAGAGGAAGTTGAAGCATGGACAACACATGCTGCACAGGGATTGATTCCTGCAAAGCAACCAAGCCAATCCAAAAATGTGTGATGCAATGAATAGTAAATGCAATGAGATGTGTATGTATAGAGAGCGAGAAGGTTTATGTGTAACTTTGGAGTTGTGATATACTCTGCATCCATCCCCCCTGCGTTTGAGTCTGATCAACTCAGTGTAGCACTGCTGTATGCCAAATAAAGATACCTGAGTAATGAAGGCTGGAGGCACACTGAGTTCTTGGGAAGCTGAATGGAAAGAGGTCTTGGAGGGAATCCCAACATTAGCAATGTCATCAGTCGACTCGGATCCATTTCTCTGGAGTAGGTAACATATAGTTTATTATACATGTAGCTTGGCTGACAAGGTTCACAGTCCAGCCCCTCAGCAAAGGCATTAGATGGGTTCAAATTTGAATAGGTTTCCAGGGCACTGAAGGAGTGGGTTAAATCAAAAGAAGGTCCCTATGGAGTCCCCAGAGATGTATTAGGGGGAGATTGGGACTGATTGGAAAAGGAACTGACAGATAATGCTGGATAAGAAATGCAAAAAAGACAAGCAAAAGACTATGTTGTTACAAGGCTTAATATTGGGAATTGGAGCCTTGAATAAGCAAGCAAAGGACTTAAAGATAAAGGACCACAAAATAGAAAAGGAAAAGTAAAGTCAGGAGGAGCAAAAGGAGATTGATAAGGTACATGCCATAATTTACCTACTTCAGTGGAAACTGGCCCTAGGGATTCTGGGGGAAGGGTCGGAGAGATCAGAAACACAGAAGACTGGGGGTGCCATTTTAACATCTTAAGAAAGAGAAACTGAAGGAAGAAGAGAAGAGATTAAAAGCTCTCCAGGGGGGCCAGCCCAGTGAGCAGCCTCACTTGGTAAACTCCTAATAGGGCTTACAGACCCCCACGCCACAGCTGTCTTTTGTAGTGCCCCTTTCACAGGAAGGCTGGGGATGCCCCATGGTAAAAACCACTATAGCTGATTTCCAATCTCAAGACCCCACCTATCCTTGGCACTAGACTTTATCTACCCTACCAACCAGGCATCCAGACCTCAGCACCAATCCCTTCTAAATCCGCAAGCCAATAGTTTTCCCAGTGTCCAGATTTCTTATTTACCTTCTCCCTTGTCAAGGCCGCAGGCTACCAAACTGAGTTATTCCCGCCACACCCTTCCAATAGCCAACAACCTAACTTACTCTTCCACGCCTTCGGAAGCCCTCAGGCCAGCAACTTGAGCTAGGCCCCACAGCTAGCAGCCTATCTGGGAAGTATTGCTTTGTAGGACAGTACTTTAGTGACACTAAACATGATAACAACAACCACAGAATCATAGACTCATAGAATATCAGGGTTGGAAGAGACCTCAGGAGGTCATCTAGTCCAACCCCCTGCTCAAAGCAGGACCAAAACCAACTAAATCATCCCAGCCAGGGCTTTGTCAAGCTTGACCTTAAAAACCCCTAAGGAAGGAGATTCCACCACCTCCCTAGGTAACCCATTCCAGTGCTTCACCACCGTCCTAGTGAAATAGTTTTTCCTAATATCCAACCTAAACCTCCCCACTGCAACTTGAGACCATTGCTTCTTGTTCTGTCATCTGCCACCACTGAGAACAGCCTAGTACCTTCCTCTTTGGAACCCCCCTTCAGGTAGTTGAAGGCTGCTTTCAAATCCCCCCCCCACACTCTTCTCTTCTGCAGACTAAATAAGCCCAGTTCCCTCAGTCTCTCCTCATAAGTCATGTGCTCCAGCCCCCTAATAATTTTCATTGCCCTCCACTGGACTTTCTCCAATTTGTCCACATCCTTTCTGTAGTGGGGGCCCCAAAACTGGATGCAATACTCCAGATCTGGCCTCACCAGTATCGAATAGAGGGGAATAATCACTTCCCATGATCTGCTGGCAATGCTTCTGCTAATGCAGCCCAATATGCCATTAGCTTTCTTGGCAACAAGGGCACACTGTTGATTCATAATCATCTTCTTGTCCACTGTAATTCCCAGGTCCTTTCTGCAGAGCGGCCGCTTATCCAGTCGGTCCCAGCGTGTAGCAGTGCATGGTATTTTTCCGTCCTAAGTGCAGGACTCTGCACTTGTCCTTGTTGAATCTTATCAGATTTCTTTTGGCCCAATCCTCCAATTTGTCTAGGTCACCCTGGACCCTATCCCTATCCTCCAGCATATCTGCCTCTCCCCCCAGCTTAGTGTCAACTGCAAACTTGCTGAGGGTGCAATCCATCCCATCATCCAGATCATTAATGAAGATGTTGAACAAAACTGGCACCAGAACCGACCGCTGGGGCACTCTGCTTGATACCGGCTGCCAACTAGACATCGAGCCATTGATCACTACCCATTGAGCCTGACAATCTAGCCAGCTTTCTATCCACCTTATAGTCCATTCATCCAATCCATTCTTCTTTAACTTGCTGACAAGAAAACTGTGGGAGACTGTATCAAAAGCTTTGCTAAAGTCAAGGTATATCACATCCACTGCTTATCCACAGAGCCAGTTATCTCATCATAGAAGGCAATCAGGTTGGTCAGGCATGACTTGCCCTTGGTGAATCCATGTTGACTGTCCCTGATCACCTTCCTCTACTCCAAGTGCTTCAAAATGGATTCCTTGAGGACCTGCTCCATGATTTTTCTGGGGACTGAGGTGAGGCTGACTGGTCTGTAGTTCCCCGGATTCTCCTTCTTCCCTTTTTTCCCTTTTTTCAAGATGGGCACTATATTTACCTTTTTCCAGTCATCCGGGACCTCCCCCAATCACCATGAGTTTTCAAAGATAATGGCCAATGGCTCTGCAATCACATCATCCAACTCCCTCAGCACCCTTGGATGAATTGCATCTGGCCCCATGCATGCCCAGCTTTTCTAAATAGTCCTTAACCTGTTCTTTCGCCACTGAGGGCTCCTCACCTCCTCTCCATACTGTGCTGCCTGTGCAGCAGTCTGGGAGCTGACCTTGTCTGTGAAGACCGGGGCAAAAAAAGCATTGAGTACTTCAGCTTTTTTCACATCATCTGTCACTAGGGTGCCTTCCCCATTCAGTAAGGGTCCCACACTTTCCCTGACCTTCTTCTTGTTACTAACATACCTGTAGAAACCCTTCTTGTTACCCTTCACATCCCTTGCTAGCTGCAACTCCAACTGTGCTTTGGCCTTCCTGATTAAACCCCTGCATGCTTGAGCAATATTTGTATACTCCTTCTTAGGCATCTGTCCAAGTTTCCACTTCTTGTAAGCTTCCTTTTTGTGTTTAAGCCCACCAAAGATTTCTCTGTTAAGCCAAGCTAGTCGCCTGTCATATTTGCTATTCTTTCTGAACATCAGGATGGTTTGTTCCTGTGCCCTCAATAAGGCTTCCTGAAAATACAGCCATCTCTCCTGGACTCCTTTCCCCCTCATATTAGCCTTCCAGGGGATCCTGCCCATCAGTTCCCTGAGGGAGTCAAAGTTTGCTTTTCTGAAGTCCAGGGTCTGTATTCTGCTGCTCTCCTTTCTTCCTTTTGTCAGGATACTGAACTTGACCATCTCTGGTCACTGCGGCCCAGGTTGCCACCCACTTCTACTTCCCCTACCAATTCTTCCCTGTTCGTGAGCAGCAGGTCAAAAGGAGCACGGCCCCTAGTTGGTTCCTCCAGCACTTGCACTGGGAAGTTGTCCCCAACACACTCCAAAAACTTCCTGGATTGTCTGTGCGCTGCTGTATTGCTCTCCCAGCAGATGTCAGGGTGATTGAAGTCCCACATGATAACCAGGACCTGTGATCTGGAAACTTTTGTTAGTTGTCTGAAGAAAGCCTCATCTACCTCATCCTCCTGGTCTAGTGGTCTATAGCAGACTCCTATCACGACATCAACCTTGTTGCTTTCACCTCTAAACTTAACTCAAAGACTCTCAACAAGCTTTTCTCCAGATTTAGACAGGAGCTCTGAGCAATCATACTGCTCTTATATACTCTTATATACAGTGCAACTCCTCCACCTTTTCTCCCCCACCTGTCCTTCCAGAACAGTTTATACGCATCCGTGACAGTGCTCTAGTCATGTGAGTTACCACACCAAGTCTCTGTTATTCCAGTCACATCATAGTTCCTTGACTGTGCCAGGATTTCCAATTCTTCCTGCTTGTTTCCCAGGCTTCTTGCGTTCGTGTACAGGGTCCTAAGATAACTAGCTGATTGCCCTACTTTCTCAGTGTAAATCAGGAGGCCTTCCCTGTTGCACCCTCCTCTTTGTGTTTCCTCCCAGTATCCCACTTCCCCACTTACCTCAGGGCTTAGATCTCCATCCCCCAGTGAACCTAGTTTAAAGCCCTCCTCACTAGGGGTACATCTACACTACAGGGGGGAGTCGATTTAAGATACGCAAATTCAGCTACGTGAATAGCGTAGCTGAATTCGACGTATCGCAGCCGACTTACCCCGTTGTGAGGACGGTGGCAAAATCAACTTCTGCGGCTTTCTGTCGGCGGCGCTTACTACCACCTCCGCTGGTGGAGTAAGAGCGCCGATTTGGGGATCGATTGTCGCGTCCCGACGGGACGCGATAAATCGATCCCCGAGAGGTCGATTTCTACCCGCCGATTCAGGCGGGTAGTATAGACCTAGCCTTAGTTAGCAAGTCTGCTTTCAAAGATGCTCTTCCCTCTCTTTGTTAGGTGGATCCCATCTCTTCCTGGCAATCCTTCTTCCTGAAACAACATCCCATAGTCGAAGAATCCAAAGCCCTCTCTCCGACACCACCTGCGTAATCACACATTTACTTCCACAATTTGATGGTCCCTACCTGGGCCTTTTCCTTCAATGGGGAGAATGGACGAGAACACAACTTTCACCTCAAACTCCTTTATCCTTCTTCCCAGAGCCACATAGTCTGCAGTGACCCGCTCAAAATCATTCTTGGCAGTATCATTGGTGCCCACATGGAGAAGTTGGAAGGGGTAGCTGTCCAAGGGCTTGATGAAGCTTGGCAGACACTCCGTCACATCCTGAATTCTAACTCCAGGCAAGCAGCACACTTCTCGAGTTTCCCGGTCTGGACGGCAGATGTACTGCAGTAGTAAAAGTAGTAAAAACATGACCTAGCTTCTCTAATTTAGTCTAATGTTTCAGAAGCCGCTGAGCCTCTAGGTGCCTCATAGGAGTGACTCCATCTATTAATTTGCTTTTTGAAATCTTGCCTTTTTATCATGTTTAAGGGTTCTGTACTGAAATGTAGCAGACGCTGTGAAGAAGTGCAGCAACAAAGATGTGACTTTGGTGAAACAGACACGTGCTGACTATGCAGACACCTCATGAATTCCTGAAATATATTATGTTACTGTGCTATCTCCTCACAAGAAAATCGTTTTGTTCCATGGAAGGTGAGGGGCCTATTGCTGAAAAACTTCACAATGTCTCACAATAACTTGTGATAATTGTATGATTACGGAGTTACCACTGCTGCATTCACCCCCACAACACTGATACATATTGAGGCTGTGAAAAATAAGAGATAACTGAAAATGGAATGGGATCACTCTTCAAAACACATCCTAATGTTTAAGGGAGTGCTGCATTCTTTTACTGACTATTTTAAATTGTTTAGCATGCATGGAGAGTTTTGCTCAGTGGGCCCAGGGCTCTGAGAATAATAACAAAGGATTGAGCTAGGTTTTCTCAAAACCCAGTGTTAAGCTGAAAGGGGCAAATATAGCTCTTCACTGCAGCCTCTTTGCATGGTTATTCTGGCACCACAAAGGGCCACTCACTCCACTGGAGAAATTCCCCAGATGTATGGAAGTGGGAGGCACAAGTTAGAGCAGATTCAGAATCGCCCTTGCCTATGACGTGGTCTCCAGCCGCAGCAACAGAATAAGGGAAGCATAAGCAGCCACCTCCTTTGTGCTCTGGACCAGATCCAGTGCCAGGACAGGGATGAATCTAGCCCAAAGTGTCAGCCTGAAAATACCTTCCCTGCCCAGAGGCCTGTACACCGCCACAATTCCTTCTGGACACTGACCTATTTGTAAAACGCGTCCTTTTCTGGAGTTTTCAATTTTTTCCTTTCTTCTTTACTCGGAGCTTCAGCTCCCTCAGCTCCTCTTACCAATAAGCCCCCATAGCTGGTAAAAAGGAAAAAAAAACTGGGGGGGGAGGGTCAGAGGAAGGTTGGATAAATAGGCAATTAGTGGGAAAACTTATGAACAATAAGGAAAATGTGTTTGGGAACAGACAATTTTTTTTCTTTTTAACTCTTCATCTCATCTCTAGGAATTTTTTTAATGCATATCAGGCTTAGGTAAAAATTGTGCATCTTTCAAGATTGTTTCATTCTTCTTTTATAGTACTATAAATATCGAGGTAATAATGGCAGTATGGGAAACCATTTAAATGAGAGAAATCCAAATTAATGGGTAAGCTAGAGCAGAGTCTTTCATTTGCAGACTTCATGATCAAACCACATTAAAATCAGCGAGACACAAACCCACTCTGTGTACAGCCTACAGATTATCTAATTTTGAACCTTTCTGTTTAGAATCATTAAGCCACTACTGTACAGTAACAACCATTAATTGGACATTTGGATTCTAATGACTGGTGTTTGGGGACAGAGGCTGGGAATACTGAAACCAGCCCCATGCCTTAAAATGTATTCATTTAATTTAAAGTCTTTACATAGCATTATCAGTTATTTAAAAGTTAAACACTTAGATACACTGTTCTGCATCCAATGCAATGAAAATATTCACATTGAGATTTTAAATTACCTCCTTTCAGTTAAAGATGCCAATTCCACTAAGTTGCCTGAAACATCATTTACATAGGGCCATTACATCAGGTGATTTTTTTTTTTCTCCCTCTCTTGTGTTCAATGTCTGGTTTCTCTAATCCTCACAGACTGTGAGGAATAAAGGCTTGCTTTATGCTGCCAATTTCTTTTACTTCACACACTGGCACTTGTCAATATTCCTTACCACATAAATTGGGCAAATATTCTAGGACACATAACAGCTTTAGTAGTTTGCTGCCACTTCTATGTGGATGTACTGTAAATGCATACATATTAATTATTGGAAAGACAGGACTGCTTTGATATTGCTAGCCCGCAAATGGCAGCTCTACCAGATGAGCTAATGAATCAGTTCCATGAAGTGTTAGTATTCTTAATCAGGATCACATTTTTTTAATAGACAGCAGAATACATTCTTGTGCTATTTAGAAAAAAAATTACCCTATACCCAAAAGAATTCTGTGAACGTGTGCTTTTCTAGGGCCTTTCTAGGAAAAGAAATAAAATATATTTCCAGTGTACATTTCTTACATTATTTTTAGGGATGGGTTGAAACCAAAACATCCTCAAACTCTGAGGTAGTTTGGATCCAGATCTAGAGTTTGAGGATGTTTTTTCTAAATAGTACAAGAATGCATTCTGCTGCTATAATTCTGTCAGCCTCCTCTGGTACAGGAAATACAGAGATCAAATACTTGTACTGGGTCTAAATCAAAGGAGATCCAGTGCCCATGGGGAGCTCTGACAGTTCACACCACTTGAAGCTCTGCCTCCATGGCTTCACAATTCCCAAAGTATGGCTTTGGCTAGACTGTGGTGGCATATTATTATGGGCAGTTTACTACATTCCTAAATT
Source organism: Trachemys scripta elegans (assembly GCF_013100865.1). NCBI lineage: Eukaryota > Metazoa > Chordata > Testudines > Emydidae > Trachemys > Trachemys scripta. Next base: position 225,014,425 of record NC_048298.1, on the reverse strand, counting down.
ATATGGTAGGAGAGGTTATCTCTCTTCACACGCTATTAAGTTCACTGACATCTTTTGGGATGAAAAGCACTATGTCAATGTAAATATGAGTTGCTGACATTTGGCCTATCTATAGATTGATTATCTATAGATTTTCAAAGCTAACATTTGATTTCAGACATACATTTCATTAAAGGAGAGAGGAGAAGGCCAACAGTGTGGAAGGTTACTGCAAATGTGAATGCAGCCCTTTCTGCAGGAAGAGGTCCCTGGACACTCAGACAACTAAGAAGACTATGTGGAAGGAGGAAATGGTGCCACAGAGTTAGATGACCAATCCCCTTTCTCGAATTGCAAGCACAGATCCAGGTGTGAACTGTCCTTTCTACATACAGATTCACTGGGCATCATCTGGTTATTTCCTTGGATTGTTGTTAATTACTAGTAAAGTGGTCATTTTTTCAGTCCGATGTTTGTTAAGAAGATGAATTTAGAAATGGGACCTTAGACAATATTTTTATGCAGCAGTTATTCCAGATACCTGTCATAAATATTCTGTCCCTTACTTAAACCATCTGTTGATACCTCCAGCGTAATGGGTTAAGACAGATGAGGGTTTTATTTCTACCATTTACAATGGTAATAGATTTAATAAAGACTAAAAGTGTAAAAACACTCTTAAAAGCATGTTTGAACTAATGCTGTCTGATTTTTTTTCATGTAATGTATTTAACAAAAACAGTTTTCATTTCATTCAGAAATTTTCACTTTTTCCTTTTTTCACTGAAATAATTCAAAACAAAAAAATTCCTTTTGTTTCAAAAAATGGTGTTTATAATTTTTGTTTTGTTTGTTTTACAGTTCTCTCACTTTTTTACTCCCCTCACTTTTCTTTCTTACAAAAAAAGAGGAGGGAGAAAAAACAAGAGGTTTCCTCCCAGGGCCGGCTCTGGCTTTTTGGCCACCCCAAGTAAAAAAAAAAAAAAAAAAAACCGTGCGGCGTGGCCGAAGCGTGGGTGCAGGACCGGCTGGGGAGGGGGAGGAACCGGGCGGGAGAGAGAGAGATGGGGGCGGCCAGGGCTACAGCAGGGGCGCTGCCACGCGGCCCCTCCCCCTGCGCCGCCGCCTGACGCGAGGGCTCCGCTCCGGTTGGCAGGGAGGGAAGGAAGAGGACTGCCCTGCAGGGCGCTCTGGTTCTCCGTGTCGCCACTCCCTACAGGGTGGCCGGAGCGGAACAAAAAAAAAAAAGCGTCCGTGCCACCCTAGGATTGGGCAGAATGCCGCCTCGAACAATTTGCCGCCCCAAGCACCAGCTTACTCAGCTGGTGCCTGGAGCCGGCCCTGTTTCCTCCCCCTCCTTGCATTCTCTCTCTCTTTTATTTTCTCCCTTCTTCTTCTTTCCACTGGAGAGGTGGGAGGGGGAGGGGGAGTTAAAAGTGTGAAAGAAAGTGTTACTTTCTCACAATTTTTAATATTCTAAAATCTTCTTTCATGCTTTTCCAGTGGATAAAGAGGTTGAAGAGCACTATGTGTTGTTCAACTGGGTAGGGGTGGGAGGGAGAGTGAGTGAGACCTTTTATGGATTTTTTTCATGCTATGAGATATGAAGTAACATTTATATTATTAACTATTTGTTCATATGCAAGATTATGGCCCTGATTCAGGGTAGCACATAAGCTTGTCCTTAAAGTTAGGTATATGCTGAAATGCTTTTGACCTCATCACTGGAACAATTAAATAGCTACCAGTAAATAGCTATTATTCCATAAAGGGACAGACACAGCTGCAACCAGGAGCGCCGCCAGCTTTTTTGCCGCCCTAGGCGGCGGAAGGTCCCGCCTCCAAAATGCCACCCCCGACAGAGGCGGCGGAAGGTCCCACCCCTGAAATACCGACGATGACCTGGGTGGCTGAAGATCCGGCCGCCGCGGTCGCCGCCCCCCAAATGTTAGTGGCCTAGGTGACCGCCTAGGTTGCCTAATGGGTTACGCCGGCCCTGGCTGCAACCCAAAGCACTCTGTCCTTTAGCCAGTAGGTGTCAGTTATCATGACATCTTCATTGTTCAACTAAACAAATTTGATTATCAGTCTCAATCTATAATGTATGAAAAACAAAATGCACCAATAATGGTTTTATTATAACTTTTTAGCCTCTTATGAACATATAGGGTGTGATTTTCAAAAGGCTCAGTGATGACCTAACTGCTCTCATTGAAATGAAAAGTAAAGCTTCCATTGACTTCAAGGGGAGCAGAGATAGGCCAATACTACGTGTTTTCAAACACCCCACCCATAATAACTGAATGAAGTACTAGACCTTTCAGTATTGAACTTTCATTTCAAGCCATAAGCCACTGAAGTTTCTTATTAGTATCCTTGCTGGTGGGCACAAATAGCTTGTGAGTCACATAAGTTTGAGCAGCTATTTTGTACAATTTGCTATTCATGTCACCAGTGTGAAGAAGACACAGTTCTTATCAAGCAGTACAACAGTGCTGTGTTTGTTATAAAGTAGGCTGACTAATGTCCTGCCTCTTTTGCCTGAGTTAAGACATAGGAAAAGAGCTCCCTTCAACAGTGCTTCTCTGTTAACCAGGGAGAGCTCAGCAAATTGATCCATTGGGGAGGGGGCTGCTGGTTCTCCTCCCTCCCCTGGGTAACTGGAACAAAAGAAGCCATGTAGACCCATCTACCTTACCCCTGCATATGCACAGTCTACCGTTGCTTGGCAGAAAGAGAGCAACTCTCACTGCACTAAAGGGAAGTGGAGAGAGATGCTCCTTATCTTGGGGGAGAATGAAGAAAAAAGTAGAGTCTCCTTCCTGCCAATATTCAGAAGGGAGAGAAGTAAAGGGTGGGTGAAGAGGTGGACGAGAAGACCTCTTGCCTACCAGACCTCTTACCTATAATGAAAGTCTTCATTTCATGAAGTAGGCGCTGAAAATAAATCCTATAATGTTTGTTCATCTCTCTCAAAGTGTTGAGCTCTTGGTGAATCACTCCATTAAAATGTCTCTTACTTATCTCTGACTCTTGCTGCTTTCCCCACAGCTCTTCTATTTGATAGTTTATATGTTGATTCAGCTTTTTGTTTATTGGACCAATTCTGCAAAAACTTACTACCCAACATATTGTTTATTACTATGATTACTCAACTGAGGCCAACAGGACTACTTGCCGCAGTGAGCAATGTGCCAGGTAGTAAGTGTTTTGAGGAGCAGATCCTAACATTAGTGACCCGTTGCTCTTCACGATTTTAATTTCAATCATTTTCTTTTATATAATATCATAGTTTTTTTAAACAAAACAAATCTCTTTTTCATTACCAACTTTTTCCAATATTTTGCATTTTACTCACACCTTAAAAGAGTTCTACACACAAAAAAGAAAAGTTAACAGTTCAAAGCTTACGTGTTTTTGCTTTCAGAGTAAACAGGCATTGAATGATCAGATACTTCAGAGATGAGCAGTACAGAAATGCCTATAAGTGAATTAAATAAATTACTCACAAATTTCAGAGTAGATGCTGCTATCAACAGTCATCAGCAACAATGAGACAATATAACGAGGTATGTTATCTTTCGGCATCACTAGTAATTTACTGTGTGGAAATATGTACTTTGGTCTCAAACTGACATATCCATTTTTATAGTATGTTCATCTTCCAGGCTGTTTTAGACCCAGGGTAAAAAGAAGAAGTCCCATATACCCGGCACAAAGAAAACTGAACAAAATTGCTTTGATGTTCATACACTAATATGTAGCATGTTTTATACTTCTGTAAGCAAAAACAGCCTACCAAATTCCTGTAACCTTCTCAACTCCCACCAAGCTGCTTTGTCCCACAGAAAATGCTACCCTATACTTGAGACTAGAAAAGACATTCCACATATTAAGAATAAATGAGAAAAGTGAGACACATTATAAATGGTTCTTTTAATAAAATGTTATAATACTCTCTACCCAACATCCTAGGCAAATGAAGGATAGACTGTTTTGCTTCTTAATATCTCTGTCAGGCTATAAAAAGATTGAAAAATATATGCATATTTTATTGGAATTCTGACTGTAATTCTGCAATGCTATGTGACTCAGGATTAGATTCCTTTCTTTGAGTCTGCCCAGAACTTATTTCAGTCTGAAATCATTTTCTTTGATACGAGCTCCCCAAACTACCACATTATCTACAAATGTTTCAGCTTTGATGCCTTCAACAGTTAGTTCATTGGAAAAGAGTTTCCATGGAAAACTTCTGATGCCAAATTTATTCTGAATGGCAGATGTAAAAAAAATAGTACCCAAATGGTGTATTAAATGTATAGCATTTGAACTCTTGTCATTTCATTTTAGCTGCCAAAATCCTGACCTTACATCAATGGTTGAATAATATACCATATACTGTAATACTGGAAAATTTGCTTGTAATTTCCTCTGTCGTGTAGTGGATCATATTTCCTTTGCACAACAGTATTTAGGTCTCTTGTGTCCAAATAAACCCTCTAATTTCCATCAGCTTTTATGATAAATAGTGAATTTACCCATTCTGTGCGCCTTTGTATAATTTTTGATTACTTAAAAGCTTTCCATTTTGTCTAGTTTCTTTGGAAACTATCTGTCATCATCACTGGTACTTTCTTTGCTGGAGGCGTGTATTCTGGCCTTAGACTGACATATCTGTTTTTTATACTGTGATAATCTTCCAAGTATCCCATACCCACGTTTTGTATTCAGTTTGAGTGTCAGAGATAGTTAGTAGAGCTGCTCAATTTTTTTTTTCTGACAACAGGTTTCCATTAGAAAATGTTGATTTGACAACTCTGAAACATTTCACTGGAATTCATTGAGATTGTCACAGGAAATGATCAAAATGTATTGTTTTAATGTGGTTGAAACATTTTGTTTTGCCTTTATTGTTTTGACTTTTATATATTGTATTATATTATTCTATACAAGTTGAAATGATAAAGCTATAATGGAACTTTTGGCCTTATCAAAATGACACATTTCATGTGAAATGGTCTAAGTGAAACTTAATTTCATGGAAAATTGTAAGATTTTGACTTTGTGTTTCAATCTGGGACAAAACTAAATTTTGAAATCTCAAAATCTCAGAAACATATTCACTCTTGCCTCCTTTTCTAATTTTACTCTCCTCTCTTGTTTCCCAGAAATATTTAGCTGTTTGGATCAGGAACTGTGTCTTCTTATATGTATAGATAGTGCATAGCATATTATGGGTTCTACCATAAAATATGGAATAACAGCAATTCCTGATTCAGCAAAGCACTTAGCCATACACTTATCTTAAAACACATATTCAGTCCTACTGAAGCCAATGGAATTAATCACATACTTAAAGTTGAACATGTGCAGTAGCCCTTCACTAGACAAAATGGTCAGCACTTTGAAGGAGTGATCCCCAGTTTTCCAAATTCTATATTAGATCAGACTATAGTTTTTAGGGTTGTATTTGATTGTGCCTATTGGGTTTTTTCTACCTTGCCTCAAGTTCCATGCATTCAGAGTGACTGTCCAATCCTTCTGATTCCCAAAGCCCCTTTTGCCCTCTCCCTGGATATCTGAGGCTTATTTTCTCCTCAGTGACTTTCGGAAATTTCTGTTTTCTCCTTCTCCTTCCTATCACTTTCTTTGCTCTTGTCATAAACTGGGACGTAAGCGGTTAAGCCTAGTGGTCAGAGCCGTGGTGTTCAGGAGCCAGGAACCAGAGACCAGAGAGTGAGAGACAGTTGGGAATCAAGCCAAGAGTCAGAGACAGTCAGGAATTGAGCCCAGGGTCAGAGCCAGAGTCAGTAGCCAGGGGTGGGGTGTAGAAGCAGGGATCTGAAACAAGGCAAGTGAAAAGGCAGGGTTGGGACACTCTGTACCTCAAAGCAACACCCTGGCACCCCATATTCACCATGGTGATATAATTATGACATGTTTTGTACAAAGTATGCTGTGTGGGGTATCATTTTAAAAGTATTGATCTGTTGAACATTAATATCCTGTTGGATTGTATGTGCCATGCTTGTATGTGGAGGTATGAAGTTTTGCTATGTGTGTGTTACTGAAATATGTTGTAAGGTTGGGAACACCCACAACCAGCCTTTCAGCTGCAACAATGGAGGAGCCAGATGTGTTGATGGCTCATTAAGGGGAATCCACATTCACAAGGACTACCCCAGGAACAGTATACAACGGAGACTTATCAGGGAGAGCACTTAGACAATGGAGACTGCTTGACTCACGTTATAGCAAAAGATCTTTCCAGCAAGCTAGAGGAACCTATAAAAGAGGGAAAGTGACATCATCATTTGGCCTCACTCCCCCCAGAACTCAACGCATGGAAACATGTCTGGAGAACAAAGACTGAACTGGGGAAGTGGTCCCAGGCTGGAAAGGAGAATCGCAGCTTGTGTATTAAGGAACTATACCAGGGGTCGGCAATCTTTCAGAAGTGGTGTGTCGAGTCTTCATTTATTCACTCTGATTTAAGGTTTTGCATGCCAGTAATACATTTTAATGTTTTTAGAAGGTCTCTTTCTATAAGTCTATAATATATAACTAAACTATTGTTGTATGTAAAGTAAATAAGGTTTTTAAATGTTTAAGAAGCTTCATTTAAAATTAAATTAACATGCAGAGCCCCCCCGGACCGGTGATCAGGACCCGGGCAGTGTGAGTGCCACTGAAAATCAGCTTACTTGCTACCTTCGGCACGCGTGCCATAGCTTGCCTACCCCTGAACTATACCATCAGGGTGAGACACTGCTTGATTCAAATCCTGTCTAGTTTATAGATCTCAGATTGTGACTTTACTTTTATTTCTTAGATGACCAACTTTAATCTGTTTGCTTACTGCTTCTAATCACTAAAATCTATCTTTCTGTAGTTAATAAATCTGTTTACCTAAAACAGCATGTTTTGCTTGAAGTACTTGGGGAATCTGCTCAGGAACAAAAACTGGTGCATGTCCTCTCCACATTGAGGGGGGGGCGGACTGGGTAATAAACTTACACTGGTCAGGCTTCTGACCAGGGCAAAATGGTACAGCTCTGGGGTCCTAGGCTGGAGAGCGGGGGTAATTGGCTGGAATCTCTCTATTGTTAGTTCATGAGTGGCTACGAGAATCATTCATGTAACTAAGTTGGCTGTGTCCCTGCCTGTGGATGTCTGTGTAAGTGCAGGACCAGGAGAGGTTGCAGCTTATCACCGAATCATAGTGCGAAAGGGAACCCAGTTCCAGGTTGCACCCTGGGGAGCCCGTCACAAGGGTCCAGTGTGTATGCCAGCCAGTCAGTCAGTCTACCATCCCGACAGGTCTAACTAGCTGACTGACCTGCTATATTTTTCGAAACACAAGAAGAAAACTCCAAGATACATTATCCTAATGCTATTTTTTTTGGCAATTATTTTACCTTGACAGAACACATATATCATTATTTAAATGTTATTAAGGTGGTTAAGTGACCCATAAAACATGCCTTCCCTTTTATTGTGTTGCTGTTGTAATCATGATCACACTAACAATGCTTGCAATACAGTTATATTAGGCAAAATATTATCAGACAGTATTATTGATGTGGCTTAATAAAGGGAAAAAATTAAGAGTGGTGGATCTGATTTCTCAAGAGAATAATCACTGCCTGGTACCTATAATAACTCTTTTTTCTTCAAAGCTATGTACTTTAGAAGACAGAGCTGATGAAGCTCATTGATCTATCCAAGCTTCTACTGCTATCTATGTATGTCATCTAGCTCCTTAATATTCATACCTCTCTTACACTTGCTTTGGGGTAGGATTCCTGTTTAACTACTCCAGGATGTTTAACTTCATGAATGCAATCTTAAAGTACTCTGTTACTGTATGGAAAAAGTAGCACACTGTTCCTCTAATATATTTAAATTAGATGTGCTTTTTTCCCATAACTGCTGGTATTTTACAGTATCATAAGCTTTGACTACATGCTATACTACAGATCAAAGTGGATTGTGCAGCAGCATATGAAAGGGATAAAATAGAAAGAAAGATATAGATGCTTCTACTCTTAGTTATCCCTGTAATGGGGTAAACAATCTAAAAGTACAATTCCTGAATGGTTATATTTCTAGGAGGGAAATATCAGGGCCAGAAAGTTAGTGCTTTGAGTACTTGGGGCCCCAATTCAGCAAAGCCCTTAAGCATACGTTTCATTTTAAGCATGTGCTTAAGTCCCAGTGATGTCATTAGGACTTGAATATGTGCTTGAATCTAGGTAGATGCATAAGTGCTTTGCTGACTCAAGGTCTTTTATTCCCAGAAAGAATATTTATGGAGGCAATATAGCCCCAAATCATGTAGCAATGCAGTGAGGGGCATAGCATAGCATTGCCCTCAAAGCCAGGGAGTGGCAAAATTACAAAAATAAAATTCCGTATCCAGGGGTTCTCTAGTAGCCATGGATCAAAAATGAAAGCCGAAAAACAATGAACCCAACATCCTAAAGTCAGGACAAATGGGAACTGGATCTGAACTACTCCTGGTTTGAGTTTTGCAATAACAATAGGCTAATTGACAAAGATTTACAAAACCAGCCTCTTTTTAGCTCCCCCTTATTCTACAGGTAACATCATGTTAACAAATCCCCACATCTTGGTGAGGATATTTAGCTTTAATTAAATGAGAGAGAGGGAGAGACACAGAGAAATAGTTTGAAAGAACTCCAGCTCTTTTGGGGCTATGCCTATGTTACACCACTGTGTGTATTTAACACAAGTTTGGGAGCCAGGACTCCTGAGTTCTATTTGCAGCTTTGCAATTGCCTCCAATGTGTCAAATCAATTAACCTCCTCCGTGACTCAGTTTAACAATCTGAAAAATAGATACTATAATAATACTAACTTGCAGGGCTTCATTGAGGTTTTGTGAAGGTCCTTACGTCAGCGTTGATAACACATGCTCCCTGAGATTCCTGGATGAAAGTTGCTACTAGGTGCAAAAGTAGGATTGTGAAAAACAGAGTAAGGTAGCATAGCTTGAAAGGATAGTGGCTGGAAGTATGTTTTATGATTAATGCACAGGGGTAGGTTCTATTCCCAGTTTTGATGCTCACTTGCTGTGTGTGACCATAGGCAAGTTATTGTGCCTCAGTTTATTCAAATATAAAATGGTTAGAATTAATATTCAGCATAATTAATGTTTAAGTGCTTTGAGAACATGGGATGAAAAGTGCTATAGATGAGCAAAGTATTTTTGCTTCAACCTCTTTAAGAGTGAATCCCCTAGCCACACATTTTCAAAAAGTCTACACTCCTTACGAGAGCTAAATGACTAATTCAAATGAATAATTTATCTGAAGAATTTTGCCTTGTTTTCTCTTTGCAAATTGTTCTCAAATAGGCTGAAAAATTCTTGGGTTTATTAGTTATTGAAAATTGTTCACAGATGTCTTCAGTGAATAATTCTTGGTCTGCAGAACATTGGCAAACATTTTGTTGCAAATATTTGCAATTTTCAGTGTGCTGTTTGTGCTGTGTTGTGTTTCTTTTCTCTGGTTGGATACCTTATGCAATTAACCTATCCAGTGTGAGTGGCAAACATTGAACTTTATAACTGGGAATAAAATTCAAAATTCATGAATTTTAGGGACAGAAAGGACCATTAGATCATCTAGTCTGACCTCATAACATAGGCCATAAAATTTTGTAGAGTTTCTTCTCTGTTGAGCCCAATTACTTGTTTGACTATAGCAAATCTTCCAGAAAATAATTCGGTCTTAATTTGGAGACTTCAAGAGATGGAGAATCTACCACTTCCTTTTATAGTTTGTTCCAATTGTTAATCATCTTTGCTATTAAAAATATGTGCCTTATTTCTAATATTTATTGGTCTTGCTTTAGCTTCCAACCATTGGTTCTTGTTATACCCTTTTCTGCTAGATGAAAGAATTCCACGTGAAGTGATTTATACCCTGTAACCAAATTACCTCTTGATCTTTTTGATAAACTAAATAGAGTGAGTAAGTCTCACTGTAAGGCATTTTTTTTCAAGCCCTCAAATCATTTTTGTGGCTCCTCTTTGCACCCTTTCCAATTTTTAAATTCCTGTTGAAAATGTGGGCAGAACTGGTTGAAGAATTCCCATATCAGTCTCACCAATACTGTATGCAGAAGTAAAATTCATGAAGTGTTGATTAATCACATACATTTCCCAATCAGGGAACAGAAAAAAGCACGGTGTGACTTATGTCATTAATCAACACAGCATGAATTGTGAATGTTACAACTGAATATTGGGTTATGAGGCACTGAGCCACTACCTGCCCTTAATGTCTCGTCTTTGCTTACTGTGGATCAGCTTCCTGAAACCAACAGCCTCTGGCAGCATAAACAGGCCTCCACAGACCTTGCAGGCCTCTGCAGACCTTGCTCTCTCTGTACAGATAGCGACAGGCACACATGAACCCTTGAATACTCAGAGTGATCCGTGCAGGGTCCAACCTCTTATCCACTGAACACTCACAGAATTACGAGGCCTGCTGTTCTCCAAGGAACAGTACACACCAGCTTGCCAGATTCAACTCAGCACCAGCACTTGGTGTAACAGCAGAACACTTAGATACATTTATAGTGAAAATAAGAATACGTTTATTATTAAAGACTAGAGATTCAAGTGATAGCAAGTAAGAAAACTGGAAACAAATAGTTACGTATAAAACAAAATCATAGGGACTAAATTTACCTAATTGGTTAACCTCCTGTCTAAATAAGTTTATCTCAGAGTCCTCTTCAGCATTTTCAACCCAGGCTAGCTAGTGAGACCCCACTTTCATGAATGCAAACACACTATCTGTTTACTTCCTAGGAGCAGGATGACAGGGTGTCTTCTTTCCCATCTAGAAATACCCCCAAATTTAATCCCCATTACTCATAGACAGGATGAGCCCATGGCTTGTTTTTTTTCCCCTTGTGTGCTCCTTTCTCATTGATTTCACATCTCTCAGTTAACAGTTGACTTTTATGTAAATGAGCATCCACTGTGTTAGTATACAATGCTTACTTTACATCCTGTCACAGAGATACATGGTTCTTACCGCCTGTCTCTAGGAACTGGTATGAGACATGTCACCTTTTGATGACTTGCTTTCAACTTACAGGCTGAAGAACATAATTTTCTGGTCCAGATACATAACTCCTCACACAGTACATGTACATACATGTCACAGTCATCTTGATGACTAGCATGACACCAGATTTCATTTGAGACCTGACATGACTTTCTTTGCTGAACCAGAATGTACATACCAGAACCAAGAGATGCCAGTACTCTTCTGCACTCCCTTGTCATTTGGCATTAAGAGGTTCTTGGGTCACAAATATACAAGAAATGTATTTTCAAGTAATAGCCAAACTGAAAATCAGCTTTTAACGGACATCTTGTAAATCTAAAGCACATAGGTGCTGGAACTAGAGGTGCAGGGAGAGCTGCAGCACCCCATGGCTTGAAGTGGTTTCCATCATATCCAGGGTTTACAAGTTGGTTCAATGGCTCTCGGCACCTCCACTATACAAATTGTTCCACCGGCCCTGCTAAAGCAAGTGAATATTTGCAGCAAGCAAACAAGAAAAGGTCACAAATATGGCTGGACTGAAATTTTCTTTTGAATCTGAAAGATAATTTCTTACATTATTTGTGCTGGTGTATTGCTTACGGTGTGTTTCAGCGGCTCAAAGGCCTGCTTTAGGGCCTGACCCAAAGCCCACTGAAGTTAATGGCAGGATTCCCACTGACTTCAATTGGGTTTGGATCAAGCCCTTGCAGAATACAGCTACTTGGCAGCATACTGCAGGTTATATGAATGGACACTTCCCTTTACTCGAAGCCGTCACCATCTGTTCTGTCCTCTAATTGCAAATGCAAAATGAACATAATTAAATATTGGCATCGCACAAAAATAAGTTAGAAGTTATTTCAATGAAGATGCGTGTCCTTTATTAAATGCAACAAGCATCTAGTCTGTGGGTTTGAGGTGTTGTTTGTTTTGTTTTGAGACACAGATGGGGGAAATTGCTTTTTCCTGACAGAAAGGATAATTTTTTATAAGCAAACTGGAATTTACTACATGAGGGTAGCACTCTACAACAGTTGTTAAATTGCACAAATTCCATAAATACAGATTCAAAAGGGCTGAATTCTCTTCTCCTGGGGCAGTATGAGAGTAAGCGGCAACAGAAAGATTGTGATTATATGGTATTCTGATTGTTCCAGGAAGATCAAGCTTGGTGCATGTACCTGTGGATAGCTTCACTGATCAATGAATGGGCTAGCACTTCTAAATAATGCCAAGGCTCTCTCTGCATTATAGTTGCATCTTAGGCTACTCACCTCCTTTACATTGGCCCAAGTCGAAATCTTGCTTTCTACGGTGGTCTAGACTCCACCTAATCTAGGGATTTATGTGGTTTCCAATACCATAGTATCTAAGCACTTCACAACTTTAATGTATGTGAGGTAGGGTTAGCCGGATTTTATAGATGAGTATCTGAGGGACAGAGAGTGGAATCCTCAAAGGTACATAGGTACCTAAACCCCAGGTTTAGGCTCAGGTGCCTAAACTCACTTTGCACTGAAGTTTTCAGGGTAAAAGTTCCCTCGTCACCTAAATTATGGCCTCTGAGCATGTGCACTGATGCTCCCCTCTAGGCATCCAGACACCTACCTCCCGCCTAAATCCCAGAGCAAATCACAAGCTGGGGAAGACAGGCCTTCAGCCACCCATCTCATGTACAGAGCCAAATCTGATAGGTGGCCTCTAAGCATACCTACCAGATTATGTCCCATTCAAAATCTGGCTGGAGGAGGTGGTGGTGCCACCCACCTTGTACCTTTTAGCCCAGTGGTTAGAGCACTCACCTGGGATGTGGGAAACGCAGGCTCAATTCTCCCCTCTCTGCCAGAGGGGAAGAACAGATTTGAACAGGAGTCTCCCATTTCTCCTGAGAGTGCTCTAAGCACTGGGGTATGGAATATCCTAAGGTTGGCCTCCCTCAGTCTCTCCTTTTGAACCTGTTCCACTGTGGCTAAATAGTGAGAGTGACTGAAGCAGGGGACTGAGGGAGAAAGAATTTAAATTGGGGTCTCCCACCTCTCATGTGGGTACCTAACCACTGAACTACAGAATTACTCTTGTTCTTGCTCTCTCTGTGGTCAAATACCCAGTGCAATAGTCATTGGGCTGAGGGGTGGGATGGGGGATAACTATGTAGTTCAGTGGCCAGGGCTCCCACCTGTGAGGTGGGAAACCCTGGGTCCCCCTCTGGCAGGGAGGTGGCAATTAAACCTGGCTCTCCCACATCCCAGGGTAGTGCTCTAATGCCCCAAAAAGTTATAAGGGCAGCATCACTGTCTCCTCCTCCAGCTGTTTTGTGTGGAGCAAGGCAGGTGCCTAACTAATTCCTGCAAGAAATGCCTGAGGCACCAAAACCACCTTACTCTAGGTTGGAGATTCCTGTTTGTGGATCACTACTAGGCAGAGCTAGGTGCCTCCATGCAGCCTGAATTTAGACGGGCTAGCTGTGAGAGAGAGAGCAGGGCTTAGCATACATCCCTCACGTTGGTATCTCCCATTGGCTAGTTTAGGTGGCTCCCTGCCTAGCATGCTGGCTTTTGCGGATAGTATTTTGAGGTGCCAATCTCTCCCCATTCATTCTATAGGAAGCCTAGGATCTAACTCAGCCTTTATGGATCACAGGGTTGTTCCTGTGATTTACTTGGTGTCTAAAAGTTAAGAGCCATACCATTCAGCATCGCAACACTTAAGTCCCTTTGTGGATCCCACCCAGAGAGACTAAGTGACTTAGTGTGACTAGATCCCATAAGCATTCTGGAGCAAGGACTTGAATACGGGTATTTTAAGTCCTTGGCTGGTGCTGGTGCCCCAACTATAGGGCCATTATCCTTCTCCACTAGGTTATTTACTTTCTCATAATCAACATTGCCGGTTATCCACTGCACCCTCACAGTCTGACCCATGGCTTTAGTATCATACGTGCTGGAACTACGGGGACAGAGGGTGCTGCCGCACCCCCTGACTTGAAGTGCTTTCCAGCATATCCAGGGTTTACAGTTTGGTTCAATGGTTCTCAGCACCTCCACTATACAAATTATTCCAGCACCCATTTAGTATAAATTTAACATATAATAATTTCATGAAAAAGGAGCAGCTCTTGATTGAATGATCAGTTACAAATGAAAGTTGCACCAGTGGGCAGGTGAGTGAAGTGTAACTTCTCCCATGGCTCCCAAGTTTGCCCCTCCCACCTTCCTGGAAGCTGTTGATCATAAACTTTTATAAGTGCTGAGCGGTATTTAGGACACAATTCACTAATTTGATATTGCTAACGCTATTTGTTAGAAATAGGCAGACTGTGACAGAGACATCAATTAGCCTCATTCATGAATTTTTAAAGATGGGCCTGAGATGCAGAATTCAGATCCAAGGCTAAACTTACCCATATTTTAGGGATGTTCTGAATCAGTGTTTCAGATCAGACTCATGAATCTGAACTGCAAAGTTTGGATCCATATTTAACTCCGGGTTTTCCCAAAGTGCAGTGCTGTTTATGCCCATGTCTGTTGCTTTTAAATGCAAAGATTTGTTTGGGGAGGATAACATCAGATTGGCAATATACCTCACCCAGTGTGAGCAGAAAGCAGTTTGTTTTGCCAGCAGTCCTGTTGAAGTGTTAATTTAAAGAAGCAATAATATAACTCTTAGTTCAAACATTTTTTTTCATCACACTGCTTGATTAAGACACTTGGATAGCCAACCAATGTTACCTGAGCTCGGTGGGCACTATTTTCTTTTGGTAAAAGAGCACTAGAGCAAATTTCAACAAGAAGGAGCTGAAAGGACTTATTTTAAAAAATCAACAGTCCTAAATAAGGCTTGAATATGAAAGGAAAATATGAAACAGATGGGAATTATTGAGACATGTTTTCATATCTTTCTTTTCTTTTAAGATGTTTTAAAAGTTTCCTTCACTGCCTTGGCTTTCTGCTGTTGAGTTACATGAGTCAACAAATTTGTTCAGCAGCAGCAGCAGCTGCCAAGGAGCCATTGGCTGAGCATTGTAGGGCTGCTAAATTAAGCCAATGGGAATCTTGCAGTGGACCCCCAAAGCAACTTTGCCACTGAGTTCAGTGGGGCCAGGAGTTTACCTCTAGTGCCTCAGACACAAATCTGGGCACCCTACTTACCAACCCAACACGTTTAGATGTAAACGGGTGCTTCTGTTTGTCACACCTCAAATCATGTGTACCTCTAGTTAGAGGCTTGAAAACTGTAACAAAGATGAGTATGGGTATGTTTGAAATGGTGCTGAACTCTTCAGCCCTCTTGTACCTCAGCAGCTGAGAAGGAATTTTTCTCTCCTTTTCTGCTCCTCCTAATTAAGACATAGTGGCCATTGCAGCTCTTGGGCCCTTTCTTCAAGCCATTGTTTCTCTGTATTGTTTTACTGACACATTAAAAAAAGTCTGAGGGGCAGGAGTCGCATGGTGTTTTCTCCTAAAGCTTCAGCTTTAAAGCTGGGACTCAGACTGCTTCACTCCACAGCTGACAATTTAGCAAATGGTCCATGTTATGCTGCTTTGATCTCGTGAAAGTTTTCACAAATTTCAGCCTTGAAGAAAGCTGCAGACCCCCATTCATTAGCAATCCTTTAGCAGATCCCAACAATTAGAGCTGTCAGCCAGCTGAACTCCGTTCCGAGGCCGCACATTCAAAATCCCTGACTAATGACTTGTTAAAAAGGCTTGACAGTATGTTGCAATTTGTTATAATTGAATCTAAGCTGCATTAGCTGTTTGAGGGGCTGAAATGTTTTCAAACATTACATTGATTTAAATTAATGCCACAAAAATATTCAGAAATCATGTCTGTCACATTCCGTGCTAATAATCATGTTCTCTCCATTTCATCACCAGTTTGAAAGCATTGTCAGAAAGGCAGTTTAAGTCTTCCCTGCCCCTCCCCCTTCACATGAGCAGTAAGGTGACAATCCCTATTTTTCATGAAAGGAAAGTGCTAGGTAACCAGAGGAGAATTGGTTAGGTCTCCTGGGCTGGTGTACATAGAGGTAGAAAAATTTGCACATGCAATTTGTTTTTTTTTTTTTTTTTTAAACTCCCTAAAAGACTATTTTGCTAAAACATTAAAACTTACCAACCAATTCTCTGTTGATAATGGGAGAAAGGGAGGGACAGGTTTTTTACTCACTGCCTGTCTTTTTTTTTAACAGTGGGCCAGGAATCTGAACAGTGGGACATTTGACAACTGAACATTCTGCACAAGCTTGCTGGTTAAAACCTGTATCGGCTTTCAGAACAACTTTCACTAGAAGAGAGTCAGACAACGCGAGATATCAAAGCAGATTTATGGTCCCAAAGCAATCATTGGTCCTATTTTCTTATAATTCTCTGTTTTTATTATAGTAAGTGTCACAGGACAGCTGGCCCTCTGGGACTGAAATAGGTCCAGCACCCTGTGCTGGAGCAGGTGCTCCTAGTTGAGGCAATTAAGGGGGTGCAATAAAGTGTCAGAGGGAGCGGAGCAAGGGCAGAATGAGAAGGGGGAATGATAGAGTGAAGCTGGCTGGGCAGCGATTGGCTTCTGCAGTGGTCCTGGAAGAAAAGAGGTGAGATTGGGTAAGAAGACCCAGCTAAACATTTTGTTTTCCTCTGGGAGAAGACCAGTCCTTGTATCTTCTCCAGCTGCTTAGAGTCATAGAATTGTAGGACTGGAAGGGACCTTGAGAGGTCTTTTAATCCAGTCCCCTGCACTCATGGCAGGACTAAGTATTGTTGAGACCATTTCAGACAGATGTTTGTCTAACCTGCTCTTAAAAACCTCCAATGATGGAGATTCCACAACCTCACTAGGCAATTTATTCCAGTACTTAACCACCCTGATAGTTAGGAAGTTTTTCCTAACATCCAAGCTAAATCTCCCTTGTTGCAATTTAAGACCATTGCTTCTTGTCCTATCCTCAGAGGTTAAGGAGAACAATTTTTCTCCCTCCTCCTTTATAAGTACAATCTTTCATGTACTTGAAAACTGTTATCAAGTTCTTGCTCTCTCTCTCACTCACTCTCATGCACAGTCTTTTTTTCTTGAGACTAAACACACACACACACACACACACACACACACACACACACAGAGTCTTCTCTTTTCCAGACTAAACAAACCCAATTTTTTCAATCTTCCCTGACAAGTCATGTTTTCTAGACCTTTAATAATTTTTGTTGTTCTCCTCTGGACTTTCCTCAATTTGTCCACATCTTTCCCGAGAACAGGAAAGGATAGTACCTCAGAGACAATGGGCTGTGACCAGCTTAAGGCTCAGGGGAAGATTTGTTTTTGTGCTTTTGGAACTTTGTGTTAATAAAGAAACCAGACCCCAAAAGGGGCTGTGATTGGATTATATATATATATATATAGAGAGAGAGACATATCTATTTCTTAGAACTGGAAGGGACCCTTCACTAGCAGGACCAAGTACTGATTTTGCCCCAGATACCTAAGTGGCCTTCTCAAGGACTGAGCTCACAATTCTGGGTTTAGCAGGCTAATGCTCAAACCACTGAGCTATCCCTCTACCCTCAATAAGCAAGACTGCATGGAGTTTTGTTTAAGCAGCCTCGAAGAAGGGGGGAAACAGAAAAGGCACTGTAGAGGCATCCCTGGCCATGAGAGGGTGCTGGTGTGGAGGTCAGCCCTCTTACAGTTCATATTAGAAAGCTCTTGTTCTAAATTGTGATGGGCTGGATCTGTATTTTTAAAATTTGAATGCTCCAGAGTTCAGGAGAGGGGTTTCAGCTCAGCCCTTCATAAATATAGAGGCCACTTACAGAAGTGAGCTCCGGATCCAGGCTGGGATTTCAATTATTCCTAAAATCAGGGACGTTTGGATTCAGGGATTTGTTTTTAGATTATAGATGCGTATCCATCTGTAACAAAAGGACTCTTTTTAACTAAAAAGGTGAAATGTTAAGGTTTTGCAAGTGCAGCATCTTCAGCTGCACAAATGTATTTTAAAGAACATTTCTCCCTGCACTGTGTGTATGGAACTGTGACTGGATTTGGGAGCACTTCCTGAACTACAGCAATCAGAGAGCATGATTCCTCCCTTGTTGAGCATGAAAATGAAAACTGGCCCAGGATGGTGTTGACTGAGCTGAGCATACTAAGGATAGACTTCACGTCTCTAACCTCTCTTGACACCAGTTCTCTTTTTCCAGCATGCACTGAATTGATGTCCACAAAACTTCTGAATACGTAGGGAGATCAGATTCGTACTCTTTGCATTTTTGGGTGTGCTGGCTATAGTAAGAAAAGAAGCTTTCAGATTCTCATAATGAATCAGACATCTTTGAAAAATCTGATTGTTTGAATAATTTAAAAAAAAAACCTTTCTGTGTATACAACTAACTGCTCTCATCTCCTGATTCTCCTTTTCCCCACAGTCCTAATTCTCCAACTGGTTGGGAATTAGGACTGAAGAGAAAAGGAGAGCCTATTATCTACATAAATAAATTTGTAATATCACACACACACACAATTATGAATTATACTTGTAATAGATTATAGGGTACATAGAAGCTGGAAAAATCATATTTTACTATGGCAATATTTAAATAAATACATACAAACACAATATGGTTGTGATAATGAAACATTATTATTTGGACACTACAGAATATTCTTGAAGAAATCGACCATGCAGATCAGGCAGAAGAATGCAGCCTTCGGAAATGACTTGGATACAAATGTAAGGGTTCTTTGATGCAAGGTTGTTAAAATATGTGTGTAGCTTTAAAGGAAATGGAATACATTTTTGATCCCTGTGTGATTTCTACAACTTTAGGTTTATATATTGGTAAAAGGGAGAATTGGGAAATATAGTTATATCTAGATACTCTTTTAATCTTGCCCAATTCACAAATGAATGTGGATCATGAAACTGCTTATATGACTGATTTGTGAACATTCCAAAATTGTAGATAGTCAATTTTATCTTCTTACAATACAACATCCATACCTGTTCCAATGGCAAAAGAATTAATTGCGCTGCTAGGCACATAGTGCTCACCATAGTTACCATTAAACAAATCACAACTTAATCCTCTGGTAATAGAGTAAGATTATAGTCTTATAACCATTCTCTTCAAATATTATGGGCATAATTCCATTACACAATGAACTCCAATGAAGCCCTACATGTAGCCTTTGAGTCACATAACATTGCTCATGACAGGAATAAAATCAATTCAAATGCCATTTCAGGTCAAAATGCTATTGTTTATTAGATGCTTAGGCAAAGAAAGTTCCAGAACCATCCATGAGGTTGTGATGAGGAATTTATATTCTCACAAGACCATTTCCTCATAATTAAACCCTCCAAAGTTCCTTACAATGAGTGGGTAACAAATGGCTCTCTTGTTCTCCCAAGGGTCTGCACTATGAGCTAGGGTGCGTCCCCTCATGTACCTATGCTCACACAGGCTTGCATTAAGCTAGCATGAATATAAATAGTAGTGTAGCTGCAGTAGCAAGGGCAATGGCAGTGGAGGCCTGGCTTAGCCGTGCCAAGTACAAACCCCCCTGAAACCGTTGAGTACATACTCGGTACGGCTAAGCCATGCTTCTGCTACTGCTACCCATGCTGCCGTGGCTACACTGTTATTTATACTTGCATTAGGTCTCATCCAGCTAGCACAAGTGTATGTATGCAAACAGGGGAAGCATACCCTTAGCTTGCAGTGTAGATGTAGCCATTAAGGTTATTAAAATTCCTTGCCATATTTAAATGATCATTTTCAGCCGAAGTCATGATCCCATCAAGGTCCCATTACATAGCAAACCTCATATCAACAACTAAGCCAAGATTTTTTTTTTTTAATTATGTACCTAAAGTGAGGCTTCTAAATCAATATTTCAGCATGGACTGATTTCCAATAGTGCTAAGGATCCAACATCTACTGAAGTCAGTGGGAACTGGTGGGAGATCAACACTTTCGACAATAAGGCCATGAATTTAGGAGCTTAAATATGGATTAAGAAGCCTGAACTTTGAGCACTGTTTTTTGAAAATATAGAGTAAAATATACTGACTAAGTTAATGAAATATACGAATATGTAACTGACACATTTTTGTTCTGAAAATCTGACTATTTCATCAAAATGATGCAATTTCCCCTTGGATAATGGATTTGTCTTTTCCTATTGAATTTCTGAGTCAGTTTTACACCGAACCTGTACTTTCTGATTGGATCGTGCAGCAATCATTCCGGGTTACTTTTTAAAGTAATTCCTTAAGCATCCCTTTGTGAATCACTTAATTTTTTTTTTTTTAAATTTACGTTGTCCTTTGAGAAGGCTGTTTGCTTGAATGTTTGGTGTAGTTTCATTTTTGTTCATTGGTGTTAGTCTGATCAAAATATTTAACATATAAAATAAAAGCTGATATAGGGAAAAAGTGTAATCATACAAAGGTGTTATATCTACAAAAAGAGCCAAGTCACAAAAGGGTTATCCATTTAATTTAAATAGTCAAGTCAAACAAGACACAACTGGGGTTAACTTAGCTTTCCAGGCATTCATAAACCAATACTTGGGAGGTCGAAAGCGAGAGTCAATTAGCTCCAATTGTGCCTTGTTTAACTTGGCCAGTAGAATAGCTAACCTTTTTTGTAACTTGGCTCTTTTTATAGATATGACACCTTTGTACAACTGAACATTTTTGTGACTTGCATTTTTTTATCGATGTTACATATTTTTGATCAGATATCGCTTTTTTTGGCATGGTAGCAAAAGAAGTAAATAGTGAGAATGCAGCCATCCGTTGTATTTCCAGAGGAAAACAAATTCTTAAGGGCAGAATTTTGAATGAAATCACAAACTCAACAGGCTTTGTATACAGAAATTCCTGAAACAAAGCCAGACACGTAATCCACTGGACTATACAGAGCCTTTGGTGAAAACTTGCTGGAATCTCCATGTGTTAAAGTAGCCACCCTAAGGAAGCATCAATAGTCCCCTAAATGTAAGAAAACCAACACAAATCTATTTTAAAATGAGCATAAAAAGAGCTACCAACTTGAAAAACTATCTTCCACAATTTGTTTTGCTCTTCATATGGCATTTTGATAGTAGGGTGAAGAGCATACTATTAATTAATGGCATGGATTAAATTGTTTTTGCATGTAAAATGTCACTAAAATTATTGTTTGTAGTATTATGGCTAGAAAACTTGGTCCCTCTCACAAAACCTGAGTAACTAAGCTTTGCTCAGGGGACTCAAAACTGTCATTTAGTATAATTCTCCCCCAACTCAAGAGGTAGGGAACAGGCCACTAACTGCCATGCAATCCAGTAGCAAGCTCCATATTTTAATTAGTGGTGAAATTCTGAAATCCCACGTCCAGGAAATGTGATGTTTTTCATTGCAGAAAGTCCATATCCCTGGGACAGTTAATGATTATGAACTGTATCTGGAAGCCCTAACTCAGGGAAAACTAAGGGCTTGTCTACACTGTGCATTAGTGCAGTGTATTTCAACATCTGGTCTGTGGACTGGCACTGGTTCCTGAGAAGTCGCTTGACACAGCTTAGGAAGGCAGCAAGCTGGTCTCTGACTTAAATTTTAGGGTACACCAATGTGTTGTGCCCTAACTGTCCATGTAGGCCTTGTTGGCACGCACTAAAAGTTCCCTAGTGTGCATAACTGTAATACTGTTTGAAATGGTACTACGTCAGTATGCACTAAGGGAACTTTTAGTGCAGCACCACCGGGGTCCACATAGTCAGTTAGTGCACAACATGCTAGTACGCACTAGTATTTACACTCCAGCTGGTGAGTACTAATGTACCATGTCGACAAGCCCTCAGAGGGCCCTATTCTCCTATTGCAGGATGCAAGTACAGTAACTCCCACAGAAATCAGTAACAGCTCTGGGTGCTCTGATCCTCCGAAAATCAGGCCCCCGATTTAGGTGTCTAAATATGGATTCAGATGTCTAACTTAAGGCACTTAAGTTTGTAAAATTTGGCCTTAGCTCATAGACTGATAAAGTATTCAGATCATAAAGCTTGCTAGTGATTCAGTCTCCACATGCATTCTCTGTAGCAATGGGAAAGAATTAAGAGATCCAGATAGTGCATTCATAGCAAGTGTTGAGGGCCCCCTTTTGAAATTTTCAGGCAGGGATGTTAAATACCTAGTTGCCAGCTGAATCCAGCTTGCTTGGTATATTTTCCTGGCCCTTGTGGCATATTTAGATTCTGCAGAATCTTCTAGCCCTCATGAATGTGGCAAAACTTTTTTATATGCAGAGTGAGGAGAACTGAGGCAAGTGCTACCTGCCTGAGTCTGCAGAAAGCCTGAAACAATGACTCTGAGGGATGTGAACAACCTCCTAGTTAATTTCATTAGGCTCTCGAATTTAAAGCCCAGTGATGCTAATTGAACCATTTTATTGCTGCTAATTTTAGCGGATGTAAGGGGCTGGAATGAAGCTCCCAGGAGATGGGAAATAAAAGTTGGCACAGGTAAGGAGTTATAGAAGGGAGGAAGGGAGAGAGACAGAGAGAGGCAGGGAAGTGGGAGAGAAACAAAGAAATGAGGACAGCGGAAAAGAAATGAAAGGTAGAAATGATGATAGGATAAAGGTGATGCCAAATATAATGAGAAGGTTCTGAACAAATGATAAATAATAACTAAAAGTTTAGTTACTACATACAGGCCTCCCCACGCAAGAGACCAGAATGAAAATTAGAAATTTGCCATCTCCACCTAATGAGTTTGCCTGGCTTAAGGGTGTATAACACAGAGGACCTGATTGGCCCACGAGCCACCGAAAAGTGAGTGAGCCTAACACATGGGTCTGCAAGCGTGAAGGCTGCCGACTTGGCATATCAGGAATTGAAGCAAGCACCACCAGAGCTAAAAGAGCCAGACTCTCTGGCTGAGACATGCATTCTTGTCGACCTGGTTCAGAAGGGGACATGTAACACGTAGTGACCAGTGGATTATTTCATAGATTCCAAGGCCAGAAGGGACCATTGCGATCATCCAGTCTGACCTTCTGTATAACACGGGCCATAGAACTTTCCCAAAATAATTCCTAGAGCATATCTTTTAGAAAAAGCATCCCATCCTGATTTAAAAATTGTCCGGGATGGAGAATCTGCCATCACCCACGATAAATTGTTCCAATAGCTAATTAACCCCGCTGTTAAAAATTTATGTCTTATTCCTGGTCTGAAATTGTCTAGCTTCAACTTCCTGCCATCAGAGCATGTTATTATTATCTTTGTCTACTAGATTAAAGAGCTCCATGGTGAGTGCTGAGTGATGTCAGCTTCCATGATAGCCAATGGGAGTTGAGGGCCCACAGCACCTCTCAGAAGGGATGAAGTATCTCAGAGGACTGGGCCCAATGTGCACAAGATTGCATATCTGAATGGCAGCACATCTATTTCCCCTATTAAAGAAGAAGGTAAGAGTGGAGTCATGTTGTGCATGGCACAAAAGTGTAAAGTGATGGGGAAGGGGATGAAGGAGAAAGCAGAAATTATCTCCCAATAAACCAAAACCCCGCTGACGGGACAGTCATTCAGTAATGAGAAATCCAGGGCCAGTAGGTAGATCAGATACAGTTGAATGACAGCCATGATCTGTATCCATTCCTACGTGGTCTATTTCAGAGTCTAGCAAGCTACACATGGGAAAAGAATGAGTAATGCAAAAGGAGAGGCTGCCCGCAAACTCTCAATACTTGTTTCATAGTATAGAACTGTAGAGAAACGCAAGGGGCACAGTGACCCTGACAGTGCTTCACCCAGGGCAGTTAGGTCCAGCTTCTACTGATGTTAAATGAAAGGTGCCTATTGATTTCAAAGGGAGTTGGGTCAGGCCCTCCGTACATAAGACATGAAATGTGAGTAGAGAAAGAAAGGAATGTGTTACCAGCCTGGTATCATCCAATGATTCATCCTTTGAAGATGAACCAGTGATGAAAATGAACACAGAGTGTTCACCCACAGCAATCAGCAATGGCCACCTCCACACTGATACCATGACTGCCTGCCTGTACGGTATGCACACATTGTAGATGCCTCTGGTGGCTTTAGTTTGTATTCTTTATACAGCCTGCAGAGCAACATTCCAGGAGTGAGCATGCTATCTGGCCATCGTTTCACCCATCCTTTGCCATCCCCTTTTCGGATTCCCAGTTTTTGAAGTATGCCATTTGAATGAACAGTTGTCTCACTCTTTCGGCCACAATATTTATTTCCCAGTATGAAGCTACCACTATTAAAGTGTTCATGCAGGCTGTCCATCCTTCCTATACTCGCGTCATAAATTTAACTTTTTGACTGTGGCTAAATGGGTGATCAAGCTTGAGAATTGGTATAGAAATCTTATTTTGATAGATGACAGCTATCTTGGAGCTTATGTACCTACTAGTCAGTTTCCAGAGTGTCACTAGGAGGTCTTATAGGTGTGCTTTCCTTTTACTTGTTTTAATTGGAATATTCCATAGATAAGAAGATTTAGTGCAGGTCCTTCCTAAACACATTCGCCCAGGGAATAGAAGAGTTTCCTTCTGGATGAATTGAAGTTACCTGCCTCACAATACAATGCTAATGTATGTTGTCACCAAGCCATCTGGAGATACCATTTCTTTCTGATATGTGGTTATGTTGTACTATAGTTGCTTTGTCTAGTCATATTCCTTAGAATTACTGAGATACTGGAAATGCTTGCACTTCCCTACCCCGCCAAAGAGTCATGCATTTTCATTACTTTTAATTTAAAGGACCTTTGGCAATTTAAAGAGGTTAGAGATGTATTTAGCTACTGCCTGGAATTAATCTGACTAAGATGAACACAGCTCTCATCAATTCCTGGAGAGCATGGATAATTCAGTGTCAGCTGTGGCTGGTTTTTCATATGCAGTACAATGAAATTGGATGTACCAAGTCAGCAGACAAAATAAACTCTGTAGTTAGCCCTCTGATTTTGTCATGAGCAAATTTTAATTCAGCAGTTCTTCCTGACTATGCCTTCTAAAAATGTTTGCTTTCAGAGTACTCTAAATAATTTTAAAGCTATACACACCCTTACATTTTATAGCGCAGTGCCTTATTTTGTAGTTTGCTGTAGTTCTGTCCATGCTGAGTCTAACATTAACTTCCTCCCCTTCAAACTAGCAAACTACACAAATACACTTGCAAACTACAAATCTTCAAGCCTAGTGGAGGGGCAGAAAGAATACACTGAGTGAGAGACAGAGCTCACTATGGGAGACAGGGAGTCAGAGGAGGAGGGTATGACCATTAATTAAATAGGACGGAGAAGAAAACATATCACAGGGGAAGTGGCATAGAGAAGAGGACTCTCCTTTCTGAAATACAGGCAGCTAGGTTTCATGCTGAAGTGTCACGTTTTGGGGTCCAATTCAGGCCAGTGAGAAGTTGTGTCACCTCAGGCAGCAGTAAGGAGCAAAGATAGGCCTGTGTTTTAGTCCCTCAACACGAGAAGCCTCTGTGAGCACATTACCCCGTGCTTCAATCTCTCCATTGGCTTCCAGTCCATGTCTATTGCCAGTTCTAGTCCTTGGTCCTGATCTTCAAAACCATCAATAAGGCAAGAATCAGCAAACCCATCTCCAGCCACGATCCATCAAGGCAGCTGTGCTCTTTTCAGACATCGTAGTCCTCAAATTTAGGAAAAAGTGCATAAAGTGTTCTCAGTCAAAGGGGTACAGCTATGGAACAAGTTCCTATAGGAGATAATCCAGAGTGTGACCACTTCTAGGGCAGGCCACAAGCCCTTTAATAAACCTCTACAACCACAACAGGAATGCTGGGGTGTAAATGGGAGAACTATAGATGTATCCCAAGCAAAGCTTCCCATAACCAGGTAAGGGAGAAGAGCAGAAGACCCCATGACGGTCACTAGGGATTTTGTCATGTGAATCTAATTTATCTAAGAAGCACTTAGACACTAGGGTGATGGGTGCTATAGAAAACCCTAAGAAGCCTAGATAGAAATTGTGATCCATTATCTTTTCTTACACATTTTTCTTTGAGAAGTCTCTGTTGGACCCAAATCTTTTCTTTTGTATCAGATGATAGAAATATAAATCATCCTTGAGGCAGAGCTAACATCTTCTCAATTCTAGCATTTCATCACTATATCAGCACTTTTTGGTTGTGGCCCTATAAGGAGGAGCATGGATTAGTAAACTGTATAAAGTATGAAGGACTTCTTTGCGGTGCTATGACAGTGAATTTGTTGCATTTTCAAAGACTTCCTATATTTGCTCTTCAGCCTACTTCTGATCATTCCACCACTCCTGTGATTTGATGTGGTGGTGATTGTTTCTACAATAGACTTAAATATTTGCAGGGATTGTCTATCCCTGCTCTTTATATCTGTGCAGTCCCTGCAGATGTCTTTCAGGCAAGCCTATCAAGACAATGCATTTGCATTCTAGTGAGTTCAGCCAGCCTGGTGTTGAATGATGGTTGGCTTATGGAGTATCACTTTTTCACAGCCAATCTGTGTGATTCAAAAGGCACAGCTGTTGTGTGTGTGAGGGGAGCTGCTAGATTTTTCAGGCATTCATCAAAACATCAGCTACTAAGAAATAATAATCAGCTGTTATGGATGTCTCTAGGCATGGACTTTTCCATCAACTGTGCTATCTCACTGTGGCAGCGTGAAGGACTGACAAGTCTTCTTGATATATGAAGTCTTAATTTTTGGTTCAGAAAATATACCCTGATAACTGTTTAAATGTGAAAGGTTACAAAATGAAGTATCTCACTGTCTAAATTGCAGCCTTCAAGGCACAACGAGTCTGTTAATCTCCCTATATAGTTACTATATGGCAGCTTGCATGATGAAATTTCTTCTTATCACAATAATAATGCAATCAAAACAGAAACTGTTAAGCTGTGGTATTCCCCTTCGCCCCACACCGCTTTGACTTACTTTAATGCTACCAGAAGATTCAAGAATAACAGGTGTTCTGTTGGCATCACTTAGTCCCATGACATCTCGTGCATAATATAGTCACATTTGTATCACATATCCCTGATTGCCCTTGAAGTTCACATTTAGTGCGTAAAACAAGACAGGCTTTTTTCTAACTAGCAAACTGCAGAAGCATACCCAGGATTCATTACACCACTCCAGAACTGATCCTGGCCATTGCAGACTCCTGTGGCATCAGTGCTGATTGCTGGCCTGCATTCTAAGTGTCTTACCTACAGCACATCGTATCAGTCTGCACAAGCATCGTGATGGTATTATTCAAGCACAGACTTTTCTCCTCACACTCTTATGATGCCTGAGCATCCACATGCGGTGGTTGTGCTTGAAGCAAAGTCAGCTGCATACATTGCCATGTAGCAAATTTGCACAAGCAGTGGGAATTTGCCCAGTGAGAGCTGCTCACAACCCATTCATTCTTTATTAAAAGTATTATTTATTACCTGTATTGCCACAGTGCCTAGGAGACCAGGACGTCATTGTGCTTGGTGCTGTACAAACACACAGCAAAAAGACGGTCCCTGCTCCAAGGAGTTGTTTGGAAACCTTACAAAATCTTGCACTGTTCTTCAGCATCTTACAAACTGACACAGGAGATTCCTGCTAGTGCTGGGTAAATCCTCAGAACTTAAGTGTTTAAATTTACTTAAGATAAGCAATTGCCCCAAAGTTATGCTGCTTATCCAAAACTCTTGGGTCTGCACCATTGAGCTGGAAATCAAATGACATGAGGCACTCGTACATTTAATCCTGTCTGCTACAAACAGAGAACCATGAACATTCATTGGATAGACAAACAGAGACATTCTAAGCAGGGGAATTGCATTCATGTTAGAATCCTTCCAATGGTTTTGTATACAAACTAAATCTTCTGAAGCAGAGCCAGTCAGGAATTCCGCTCCCCTTCCCCACCAAAAAGCAGTTTTTCATTGGATATGCCAATTTGTCGAAATCAAAAATATCAGTTTCGACAAAACTATCAGTTTTGATAAACACACGATGAGCAGGATTTCCTGTCAGCTCACGTGGTGGACTGCTGGGGACTGGGACTTCCAGGATCTGTGGCTCCAAAGCAGGCTCACCATGCAGACTGCCCAAGGCTTTCAGGGTCTGTGGCCCCATCAGGTGGAGTCAGGGATCCCAGGCTGCCAAGTTCTCGGCTCCATGGCAGGGAACCTGAAAACCCTGAGAACCCAGCTCAAGCCAGGGCTTCCAGGATCCATGCTGTGGAGCTGGGATCCCTAGCTCCCAAGCGCCAGGGCTCCTGGCTGAGTTGTGGCTCTTGGCTCAGCTGTGGTTTCTAGTCTTTCAGCTCCCTGTCAGTTCACTGGGGCTTCTTCAACCAGTTTTCCCTCTTCTACGCTAGCCAGATCCCTGTGGGAGATTGTCCTCGCTGATCTGTCCTGGGAGAAAAAAATTCTACCTCAAGAAGAATTTTGACAGAAAGACCTTAATTATAGGGGAGAACCTGGAAGTGGGTGTGCTTGAAATTTCAGAGGAACCCCAAACCTGGAACTAACCCAATATACTTTACATTTTCCCGAAGAAGGTGCATGTGTGGCAGGGGGATCAGATTGCATTGGAAATTTTACTATTTGATGACATGTACATCTAGGGGAGCCTGGTGGAAAGAGGTGCTTTAGTGGTCCTTCCTTTCTGTTGCTTAACAGCTGCTTTACATGGCTGAGGGCCAGGGTGTGCCTGGGGTTTTGGGGGATAGCTTGTCTGGAGTTCCAGTCTGCTCTCATTAAAGTAAGTGAGATTTTTGCTACTGGCTTTAAAGAACAGGATGAGACCTCTGGAGCACAAGCTGCATGATCTTGCCACTGATCAGATCTTGCCATCCTAATCTTCTCAAGAGAGCTCATTTATCATCTTCAGACTCTCATCCATGACATGCTTTGGCTTCAGACAGGTATCACCAAAGGACTCTTCAATACCTTCTTTGAAAAGACTGGCATTTTCTTCATTTTGTGGAGTCTGAATTTCCCTAGTGATCAGTTTAGCTGCTTAAAGGGCAATTCCTTGGAGCCCTAGGATTGCCTGGCCATCACAAAGGCTAGATGCACAAGAGCCAGAAAGGAAAAGAAAACCAAAATAATGAATCTACTAATACATTTAGAGTATGAGACCTTCAGCATTTAGGAAACTCCATCTAGTTCAGAAAGCTGCAGTGTGTCTCCACAGCAACACCGTCTACCTCGGCTCTCTACTCTGGGTTCCCACAGAACTTTGAATCAAGTTCAAGGTCTCAGTCCAAATTTTCAGAATTTTCCATGGCCTCAGCCCAGGATATCTAAAAGATCATCTAAAGCTCTGAGGGAAGACCATGGTTGACAACTATGCTTCTCTGGCACAATGGAACTCAAAAATAAAAGTAAAGCTTATCTGTGTGGGAGACAGAAATTTCTCTGGGGCTGGTCCAAGACTGTGGAATGAACTCATAATTTTTCTCTCCAAATGTAAGGCCCATTTCTTTAATCTTCTCTTCCATAAACATATAGCAATAGGCAGGTATATTTATATTAAACTAACAAACAGAAACCCTACACCCTACTAAAACAAGACTCCCCACTGCACACACTTCTCCCTCTGGGGAGAGGATGAGAGAACAAACAACATGTGACAGATGAGTAGTCATGTTACTTAAGGCACTCCTGGAAGTGCTCAGATGCTACAGTGATGAGCGTGGTATAAAAACCTATACAGACTAGAATACCATATCACATGAGGATGCTGAAGTACTTTATAGTTCATTAGTAACTAAGGAAGATGTGAGCAGAGTGACGTCTACTAGGGATAAACATTTTCAACTCAGCAGGCCCGGATAACTTCAATCCAAGAGTCCTAAAAAAGCTGGCTGAGGAGATCTCTGGCCCACTGATATCAATATTTAATACATTTTTGAATACTTGGAAAATTCCAGAAAAATAGAAAAGCACTAGTTTTGTGCCAATATTTAAAAAGAGCAAGTGGGATGACCTGGTTAACTATAAGTTGGTTAGCCTGACCCCAATTCCAGGTGAAATAATGCAAAAATTGATACAGGATTCAGTTGATAAAGAATTAAGAGACATTCAACATAGTTTTTATGGAAGATATGTCTTCTCATACAAACCTGATTTCATTCTTTGAAGAGATTACAAGTTTGGCTGATAAAGGTAACGGTGCAGATGTAACATACTTAGACTTTTGTAAGGTATTTGAGTACTGTAAGGCATTCTGATTAAAAATTAGCATTCTACAATATCAATAAAGCACACATTAAATGAATTAAGAACTGGCTAACTGACAGATTTCAAAGAGTCGTTGTGAATGGGGACTCATCATTGAATGGGTGTGTTTATAGAAGGGTTCAGCACTCTGCCTGACAATAGTCAACATTTTCATTGATGATCTGGAATAAAATGTAAAATCACTGCTGATGGAATTTGCAGATGATACAAAGATTGATGGAATAGTAAATAATGATGACAGGGTAGTTCTAAAGCGTGATCTGAACTGCTTGGTAAGCTGGGCCCATTCAAACAAAATGTGCTTAATACAGCCAGATTCAAAGTTATACAACTAGGAACAAAGAACACCGGCAATACCTACAGCGGGGGTGGGGGGAGGAGCTGTATCCCAGAAAGCAGAGACTCTGAAAAGGCTTTTGGGGATCACAGTGAACAAGCAACTCAGCAAGAGCTCCCAGGGCGATGTTGTGGCAAAATGGGCTAATTCAATCTTTGGATGTAAAAATAAGGGAGCAATGACCAGGTGTGATGACTAGGAGGTGATTTTACCTCCATGCACAGCATTATTGAGACTGATACTGGGATACTGCATCTAGTTCTGGTGCCCACATTTTTAAAAGGTTCTCTTGGCCTGTAATATAGCGTCAGCATAGGCTTTGAGGAATTCATTATGTTTCATCCTGTCTAAATCAGGCTTTGATTTCCACCATTGGCACTCGAGTTTCTGCTCCTCTCTGTTCGTCCATTGCAGGGCATCAGAAAACCAAGGATCTGTGTGGGCAATGGGGAAGAAAGGCTGTTTGAGAGCCAATATGTACGTGGCTGAGACAAGTGTAGAATGGTAATTACTGATTAGGTCCTTGACTAGAGGAAGAGGCGTTGTCCTTTACCACGTTTGCAATTTGTGGGAGTCCATATGTCATTGTTGTCAAATCAGGATCATGGGTCTTCCTTGTTGCTTGGAAGGTCTCTGACACAGGGAATGCTCTTCCATGTATCCCAGGAGTGTACATCACCCCAAAGGGAGCATGAAGGACACAAGACTTATTGCTAATCCACTTTGCACTGCTTTGCTTTGCAGGCCAAATTCACCAGAGGGAAGTTGTCCCATCACCCAGTGCAAGTCTGATTTAGTGCCACAATTTGCCCCGAGACTGTAAATTACTTTTGTAAGGTCAGTCAAGACTGTAGCAACATCAGGAACTTAAATCCTGACTTCCGTTTAACTACTAACTGCTGCTTCTCCACATTCCTAGACAGCTGTACAAAGTGAAGATTATCTTCTAAAATCCACACAGGGTCTTTTCTCTACTTGCGAAACGTAATTTCAGAATAGAGTGGGATCTGTCTTTTTTATTTAAAATTCAGTTTACACCCCCTCCCAACTCTTATTCTTTAAATAATGAAATATGTACCAGGGACAGTAATAGGTGCATACCCGCAGATTTCCCCTTAGTTTGTTTGCTCCGTGGCTCCCTCTACAAAACCCTCTGACTGTGCAGAATAACATTTATTTATTTAATTCATTTTTCCTTAGTGTTCTGCACCCTGCACCTGGATATTTCAGATCATGCTGTTACACAAGCAAAGGGGTTCCATAAATCAGCATCTAGTCAGCATACATAAACATTTTTTAGGTTTGGGGTTTTTTTTAATCAGAGCTAGCATTACATGCACACATGTATATGTATACATTTTCCTGGCACATTTTGTATAATTTAAATTATTTTGGTATTGTATGTTCTTTCTTCTGTTCCCATGGATTCGTTAGGATGAATAATTTCTGTCAATAATGAACACAGGAATCCAGTACATGAATACTTGACGAGATGAATAAATGTATAGGCTTTACATATCCATTTGTGGTGAATGCATCATGAAACAAATGCACAGAAGCTGATTTAACTAGCAGGAAACACAGATAAAATTGATGGCATCTAAGTGTAATTATATTACATTCAAATAAATAAGGAGGTATAGATAGCACTGTGCTGGGTAGGTGGATATTGTAATGAGTATCAGGGCGGTGGAGGGGCCCGCTGCACAGAAAATGCATCACTTCATGGCTTTAAAAATGTAACAGTCATAGAAAAACACCAATAAGCAGCAATGGTAATAGGTAGAAAAATAAATGTATTCAGAATGAGACAAATTAGTGAGGGCTAGGATGAGGTTATGAGTGCAGAAATGAATTTGCGCATGTGGAAGGAGGAGGTGATGGGAATGAGGTGACTTAACTGTAGGCCCACTGAAAATGAATCACAGACTTTGAATCAGGCCCCACAAGATGGAATATTCCATATGTAGCATGACCATGGCCCTTTGAAACCTTAGTTATGTTGTTTTCTTTAATCTTTGACTACAATAAAAATAGATTAAAAACAATATATTTTCCCAATTCCTAAACCTTTGAAAATCTCCCTTATGACTAGATACTACTAAGTATTTTTAAACTAGGTAATGTTTTTGAGACGCTCAATCATCTGATGCTGTGGCTATACGTAATACAGCATAAACGTAAACACTAGGAGAAGTTTTGACTTAAACTTTACCTTGGCTGTTTCAATAAAATGCAATTTAATATAGCAAAGAACATATTTCATATCTAATGCTGACATTGAGGGATCTTCTATTGCTTTTTTTACCAATACAAATGACAGTGATTCATCAGCTTTTGTTCCACTTTATATTGCTCTCTTGCTCCACAGTTCCTTCCGCCAGTTAAGTTCTTCTAATTTGTGATAAACTTTACTTATTGAGTTCTTTTTCTTGCTGCCTCTGAATCCCAAAATATATCTCTGCAAAGGCTCTGGTATTTTTGTTACATTCCTGATATTCACATCTGATAGTTTCTTGTCCCTCTGGAATCTGAAGAATTCTCTCTTATATGACTCCTTTTTTGAAAACGAAGATGTAATGACCAATGTGTCGTTCTAAAGGCTTTTGGAGTTTTTGATTACCCTCCCCCTTTTTTGAAGAGATTTCCTTGATTTCTGTGTGTGACTCTTGTAGAGGCTGCAGAGTTTGAAAACCATGTTGGTTAGCATATCCCTAAGATATATAGCCTTATAAATATTAATTGCACTCTTTGCCAGTAAACTTGATTTTGCAACACTAATTTGATTCATCACTTTTACAGCTCATATGTTGCTTTTTATTTTGTGTACCAGTCTATATATTGCTTTTAAATATGGGCCAAGCAGGGGTAGGTTCTGTTGTCCTTCTGCACAGCCAGATCTGTGTACAGCTTTAACTTCTCCTTCCACCAAGTCTAGGGTGACCAGATGTCCCGATTTTATAGCGACAGTCCCGATTTGGGGGTCTTTTTCTTATATAGGCTTCTATTACCCCCCACCCCCGTCCCGATTTTTCACATTTGCTGTCTGGTCACCCTAACCAAGTCTATCACTGTGCTAAGTTTGCATTTGCAAAATCCAGCACTTC
Organism: Trachemys scripta elegans; assembly: GCF_013100865.1. Lineage (NCBI taxonomy): Eukaryota > Metazoa > Chordata > Testudines > Emydidae > Trachemys > Trachemys scripta. The sequence goes on along the minus strand of NC_048298.1, from coordinate 224,980,658 downwards.
AGAGGCCTTCAGACTGAGTTCCATGGCTCATGTTGCCAGCTGCTGCACTTCAAAGAACTCACTGCGCAGACGCTGCCACCATGTTTCATTCACAAAGGGAAAAGCTGGACGCAGGTTAAGTTGAACAAGAGGTACGTGAAGTGGAGCGATTCCATCAGTACACCTATGACCATCCAGTCTAGTGTAATCATATCACAAACCCCAAGAGGTAATCCTGGAAAAGCCTCTTCTTAGTGCTCCAAAGAGATTGCAGCATGTATTGATGCATCTTCGCAGTTTTACCAGGTAGAGATCAGATATTGTTCAAGACAATCACTGCTGTTAGCTGTATCAGCAGGGCATATATACTCAGCATATGCAAGTTGGGGAAAGGGGATCAGAACATAGTGCAGATTGTATCCGATGAGAGCAGCCATGTTTGTAGGGGTGTGGAATCCATTGTCGATAAAGTATCTTCAAAACTTATCTGTAGGCATTAAGTAAAAACTCAGTGTACAAAACCCTATACAAAGTATATACATGTGTGTTCATATACACGTAACAGGCCTATAAAACTTGGAAGGAAGTATAGGTGCATATAGAGGGAAGTACCTTTAATATGTGGAGGCTATTTTTACTGGTGACTCATGTGTTAACATAATTTGTATCCCTTTCATGTTTTTCTTTCACTGTCCGCTGTTGCTGCCATGAACAAACACGGTACTCGACTCTCTGAGACAGAGAGAGAGAGAGAGACTTAAAATATTCCACCAGGATAGACTGCTTTCTTGCTTCCAAAATTTCTCAGGTGGTTAAACTCAGGAGCATAAGCATGGGTCAAGTAACTTATTGACACACACGTAGATAAACACATTGGGGAAGACAAGGACACGGGCCAGCTGCCCTGACATGAAAGGACAGCGTGACTTTACTCCGCAATGCCGTCACCCCACCTGAACTCTGTGACAGCTCTCTCTGAAAGCGAGCAGAGCATAAGCAGGGTCCTCCTTTCCATAGGATTTTGCTTCCTTGCATTCATTGGCTAAACTAGAAATAAAAACCAAGAACCAAATATCACACAAACAGTATTCAGAAGCAGTCAGTTGCTATGATACAGAAAAATTGCCAAAGCCCAGACATTGGTGGCCCCAGTATAAATCAGGAGTAACTCCACTGAAGCAAACAGAGTTACACTGATGGGCCACTGGTGGAACTGAGGAGAATCAGGGCTACCTTTTCCAGGCTTCAGTGTAATTGTTGTTGCCTATACTTTGCAGTGAACTGCACCAATTGTAAGTGAGCTTCAGCTCCAAAGTCTATTCCAAGGATATGCAGGGAGTTTGGTTGGAAGAGGAGCTCCCTGCTCATGGTGCCTTTTTGCCCATCACAGTGATGAAGCTGGGTATGGTTATACTAAAGTAAGTTTTTTGTTTTTGTTTTAAATAGGAAGAGGATATAAGGGATGAAGCAGCAGAAACCTCATGGAGGAAGTGGGTAAGAAAGGTCTTGAGCAGGAGAAACTTCCTGCTCGGGTGAGTTGAGGTAGGAGAATGAAGAAACTTTAGCAATTCTCTGACTTCATCTAATAAAACATAATCTAATAACACACTATATGTGCTACCCTTGTCTGGCTTCCTGCTGGGAAAGCTGACTGTAGTACGTGGATGTGAAGAGGATTGTGAAAAGAAAAGGGTTAGATGTGGTCAAGGAGAGAAAGCTGAGTTAAATAGTCAAGGAGCAAGGCAAATGTCAGTGAGGAGGAGGGCGGGAATGGTAGCTAGGTAGGAGTACTGCGGCAACACCAGAGAGGTCTACGATTTTTAAAGAGAAGCTGTTGTATAGGTGACTGAACCCTGAGCCAATGGCCTGGGTCATCTCTCTAGTATTTTCTTTTTCTGACAATAAATACATTTTTGTATGCTCTTGAATAATGTCACCCTCTGCAGAGCAATAGCAGATGTGGGGGACTTGCAGGCAGACTTCCCATTGGAGGAGAAATTTGTGATGTACTGTCTGGCTATACTTAGGGTGACCAGATAGCAAGTATGAAAAATTGGGACAGGGGGGTGGGAGGTAATAGGTGCCTGTGTAAGAAAAAGCTCCAGTCCTTGAACAAACAGCATGCAGACATTCCCCTTTCAAGGATTTCAGCCCAAACACCAGTGCTCAGTTTCCAGGGAATAACTTCCCCAACAATTGACTCTAGTTAAGAGATTAGGGCAGAGATCAAACTTGCTTGCTGCTTGCCTCAATGCTTCCCGTCCCTCCCCCCAAAGAATCTATATAATGAAACTAACAATTTAGTATTTCTTCAAAGATAGAACATTGCTTGCATGCTATGAACCTGTCAGACTGTGGGTAACAATACTATCTAGGGAATCCTGTCATAAAAGTAACATTCTTGTTACTCAGTATTTGAGCTGTGCAAATAACTGATTTTTTTTGTTTCCTAGTCAAACTGAAAAGTTAAAAAAAACATTTTGGGTCAATTCAGAACAAAATTATTTCAAATTTTTGAGCAAAGTCAAAAAGTTGAAACAAATCCCTTTTTCCTTCATTTTAGAGGGGGTTTAAAAACATTTAAAATAAAATTGGAATCTATATTGTAATGAGAAGTCATTTGGAATCAAAATAGCCATATGTTTTATTTAAAAAATGATGGAACAAAACATTTTGCTTTTTCCAGATGTTTTGTTACTGACCAAAACTATTCAGAGAATCTGACATGAATTTGCAAAGTCGTTCTCTCAACCTGAATCTGCATTTTTTTGGCAAAAAAATGGTTTGTCCAAAAATTTTTGATGCAGCTCTACTTGTTATGTTACTACACTTCAAAGTCCTGATCCTCCTCCAATTGAATTCAGTTGAAAAACTCCCTCTGACCTCAAGGAGTGGATGGATAAGATTTTCTGCTTTATTTTGCATGATTATCCATTTTTCCAGAACTTTAAGCAATAAAGTAAATAAAATGTATGCAGGGTCTGAATGAATGCTTCCCTGACAGCTAGCTGGGAGGGGGAATGACTTGGGTGTGTTTATGTAAATACAGTTTGCTCCTGCTCTGCTTACATATTCAGCAGATACAGCGGTGTCAAAGTGATCAACTTTGGTTGGTGTTGGGTACAAATCACCTTAGTACTGAATGCAGGGGTAGTGAAATATGGTTACCAATGTTGTAATGATTGTAGGAATACAGGAAAGCAGGACTGTGCTTAACCTGTCTGAAATTAGGGGGCCACTGTCAGCTGAAAGAACCTAGTTAAGCCAGGGGCTCGAATGTCAGAGCCCTGTGAAAGTAAGAAGGGTGGGGACAGGTATCCCCAGCTAGGAGGCTGCACACTCTCATCAAGGGTCCTCCCTAGACTGGTTTAATCTGTTCCTTCCCACTGTTCAAAGAATAGAGATAAATGGGCTTCATTAGGAGCCTCTTTATGTTAAATGCCAAATCAGAGCTGAAATCTCTTAAGACGGGGCAGTGTTTCTGCCCAGCCCTCAAAGAGCTGAAAATTACTTAGAACCTGATGGGCAGAGGTCTCAGCAGAGAGGCAGAAAACAGCTGACAGTCAGCTGGTGAAGGAGTGGCTGGTGCAGTGGAAAGGCATGATGAGTGGCCAGCAGGGCCGCTTGTGGAGAGGAGCGGCAAGAGCGGTGAGCAGACAGCCAGCAGGGCAGCTGGTGGTGAGGCATAGCAAGAATGGTGAGCTGGCGGCTGGCAGAAGTGGTCAGCAGGGCGGCTGGCAGAGAGGGGTGGTGAGTGAGTACCCGAGCAGCGGAATGAGTAAGGTACCTCTTTACCCCAGCCAGGGTGGGAGGTGAACTCTGCAGATGCACCTCTGAACTCTGGGTCTGCACTGACCAAGGACAGCAACTGTAAGTGGGGTGCAGAGAAGGGTTGGGCATGTGAAAGAGACTTGTGGGTTGCTGGATTTAAGAACCTGAGGGGAAAAGGACACTACCCAACATACTTGCAGGTGGGTTTTTTTGCTCATGATTATGTTTATGAACCCTATTTGCAGTGTTTTCCCAAATTAGCACCGAGTTACTTCCTTCCTTTTATTAAAAGTTTCTTTTCTATACTCAGACTCTGTACTTGTGAATGAGAAAGCATTGCCTTTCAGAGACGCCCAGGGGTAGTGTGTAAATTTCCCAGGTTACTGGGAGGGGACTCAAGCCGGTTCTCTGTTGTATCAATGGAAAGCAACCCCTAGGCTTGGCAGATTTTTTTATTTTTATCTTTTTATCATTTCAAAGGATAATAGCAATGATTTCTAAACTTTTTTTAATTTTTATTGATTTAAATTTTCAAAATTCCAGGAAATTATGGGGGAACAGACAATTATTTAATGAGGGTATACATTGAGATTTTAAAAGTTAAAGCTTTGTCACTTTTAAAATATAAATTGTGAACATCACATCCAAATACATAAAGTAAATATCCTTAAATCAATAAAACATACCTGTTTTTACTACTCATTTGCAAGTCCGTTTGTGACAAGCCTAATTCAGAATTTTAAATCACTGGATTTTGACTCTACCAAGTTCTCAGGCAGCATTTTTCTTACTTTCCCTATTGTTTGGCTGGTTTGTGTGTGTATGGCGAAAGTGATAATTACCAATAAAAATCGAATCCTTCCAAGCCTACTTATATTGCATTGCAGTTTGGAGCGATGGAAGTAAAATGAATGGAAGAATCTAATTTAGGAGAGGGATGAGATATGTAGGGCCTGATTCTGCTTTCACTTTCAGCAGTTATACAACCATGTAACGCCATTCATTTCAGTGGTGTTACTCCAGGTCTACGCTGTTGTGAGGGAGAGCAGAACAGGGTACATCTACACAGCCTATGGCAGGGAACCTCCCAGCTGGAGTCGACAGGCTTGGGCTCACAGACTCATGCCACCATATTAAAAATAGCTCTGTAGACAGCGCTTTTAAGTTGCCATTTGGGGTCTGAAGCCCAACCCCGTCCCTAGGTTTCAGAGCTTGAGCCACAACATCTACACAGATATTTTTTGTGCAATAGCGTGAGCCTGAGTCTTGTTGAACCGGGACCAGAGTTTCACTGCTGTGGGCTGTGTAGACATATGCAATAAGGCCCAGTGTGTCTGATTTGTGCCTTAAAGTTAGTAGAAATATTAAAAATACTCAGGAATTATTGACAATGTGTTTGTTTGGCTTCTTGGCAGCAGCCTCAGCATTCAAGTATGGACTGGTTGCTGACTTCACACACACACGAGTGCACGCACATACACACATACATATACACCCACACCCTACAGCACCAGGACACTGAGTTATCCACCTCAGGCCAGCCTGAGATGGTGTTCGGGTTTTCACCCACCCTTCATTTTAAATAGTCAGTTATTCCTTCTCATTTCAAACCCCAGTTCCCCCTCTAACTCAAGTGCCATAAGCCTTTTATCTGGGAGAGCAGAAGGTTTCCTGGAACTCTACCATGCTACTTATCCTGACAGCTAGGAGAGGTACGTGTTGTATCTTTTTTCCCCATTTCCTTATACCACCTCTAATACAGAGGCTCAATAACGGCCAAGAAGGGTGGGCATATGCGATATGATTTGCATTCATTCCTGTAGAATATTGTAGGACTTTTATATAAGGGATGCTTTTGTTCTGTGTGACCATGTGATGAGTGAGAAACTAAAACATGAGTTTCTCCAAGAAGCATTAAGTGCAATTCCACCAAGCACACTCATGCCATTGCCAAATATATTATCTGGGAATGTTTTTGAAATGCACATCTATCAGACAGGCAGTCTCTATATGGAGAACAAAATATGCTGTTTAAAAGGAAAAATAATCCCCACTGTAAACATTAGGAAATGACAAATACACTCAGGACATATTTATGTATCCAAAACAAAATCAATTATTAAAGAGAAAGGGGTTGGAGGGAAACAACAAAATTTAACTAAAAATAATGCCGAGTGTTTAATAGATTTGTTTAAGAGTCATAAACAAATAACCCATGAATACTTTAAAACTGTCAGTGTTGCAGGATAGAGATACCCAGAAGATTTTATTAAAGATTCAAACGTTTATGGAGTGTGCTCTCGAGGTTAGCGCAGGGGACTGCCAGTCAAGAGAACTGACTTCTGTTCCTAGCTCTGTCATAGACACACTGTGTGATCCTGGTCAGGTCACCTAACCACTCTATGCACTGGTTTACCCACATATATAATGGGTATAATAATACTTGTTTACATTAGAGTGTTTTGTGATGTCTCATTAATTAATGATTGGCAGTTTCAGCCTAGGGAAAGGCCTATTAGATAGCCACCTAGGATGCCGCAATGCAGGAAGTATCACCACTTGGTAGAAAATTTCTAGCTGGGAAGTGGACAGGGTCAGGGATTAGTAAAGGTAGAAAGCAACTTCTTTAAAGCCTTTGTCCACCACTCAATCAGACCACTCTGTTTCTTCATCCAAGTGCCACTTGCAAATGCTTGCAGGATGCATAGTGTTAACAACAGGGTTACTGTCATACTACTGAAAAAGGTCCACACACAGCAGTTTATTGAGAAGGAATTACGCAAGCGGTAAAGCGTTATATTAAGCACATAACTCCTGTGTTAGACATTAAGAGCTATACATTAAGAGCTATACATTCCTCTTAATGAGTCTCTCTTTCACAAACCTATAGAAACAGGTCCTGCACTAGCCTCCCGCAGTTCCTGCTTAGCAAACGGAGAAGGTTAGTTACCAATTTTATAGACGGCTTCTTCAGCCCTTTGGTCTGTTTTGGATTCCCTCGAGTTGCCTTGAGAAACCTCTGGTTCACAGTCCTACTCGAGCCCAGGGAGCAGAGTTTTGGCTACTCTGCCTAGCAGCATTGCTTCTTCAAGCAGCAATTAAGGAATCCCAAACACAGTAATTTACGTTATTGATTCTTATAATCTTTTTCCTCAAAAGAGTCACGAGGCTTAAAAGCATGCCCAGTGGGCATGTGGTTACTAATTTTTACCTGATTAGTATTTTAGAAGGAGTTTGGGGGGGGGTACCGAACAAAGACTATCCCACGTTTACTCACTCATCAATCATTCACTCTATCTCTCTGTGTGGCGTCCTTGCTGTAAGGTCACTACAACCCAGATCTTCTGCATCACAGTCCAGTACCTTAAGCAAAAAGCCATCCTCCTCCTATGCAGATGAGACACTCTCCTCCTTTTGGCCTCTCACTTGGCATCCCCCCCAGGAACCTCACCGGCAATATACAATGGTCTGGAGTGCCTTGCACTTCCATCAGCAGCAAGGACGGAAGCTTGCAGAGGATAATTTAAGAGCCCTGGGTGAGCCCTCTATGCCCCATGGCTCTCCCCATCTGACACTCTCAAACATCAGTGCTGCTTCCCTGCTGCCTATTACTCCCCTCTCCTTGGGGAAGAATCTATGGCTTTTGATTCATTCCAAGGTCTCTGATGACCTTTCCCAGCCCCACCTGGCTGAAGAGGTGAGCTTTCATTGCTATGGGGACTGGAGCCAGAACTAGTACTCCAGTCAGAAGGATTTGGGGGCCGATTGTGCCCTGGAGTCCTGCTGTAAGTATGATTGTATTTACCTGAGCCTCACTTCCCCACCTCCTGACTTTGAAGAGAAGGATTAGCAGTGTAAACAGACTAAATGGGAAACCCGCTCATGGCTGCATCTGCAATGCGATCGACTTTATTAAATTTCGTATAGGGAATGCTACCCCAAATTGTACATCTCGGATAATCCCACATCAGTACATGCATTACATGTATTGTTATTTACTTTGCAGTAGCACCTATAGGCCCCAGAACCATTGTTCTAGGCACTGTACAAACAAATAAAGTTATGCCCAGAAGAGCTGACAATCTAATTTTAGCACTAGAGACAACAGATGAATATGACGAACAGCTGGGGGAGCACAAGGTAACAGGGAGACGATTGTGATCAGCCTGGTAAACTGCAGTCACAGCAACTAGCTGCCTAGCCATTGCATGGTTCCTTAAAAAATGTGATCACTTTTATAGCTAGATGGATAATGATAGGTGTAACGAAAACATTATATATGTAGTAGCTCTGTCGACACCAACTCTGCTATGGTAGGAATGTAATTCATTAGGCCTCTTGTGAGTTATGCAGTCATCTGCGATTAATGAAAATGAAAGACAGTTCCATTGCTCGCCATCCCATTTTTTTATAGCTGTGTATGTGTTAAACGATATCAGGAGAAGTCCTTCTCTCCCATCCTGGTGAAGAGATTTAGCAAGTTTCTCCTGTTTATTTTTTAAACATCTTAGGAGGAAATGACAGATGTGCATTTCTTCCTTTAAGAAAAAGGTAAAAAAGAATACAGCTATCCCTGTTTTCTTGTAATCCAGGCTCTAAGCAGATTTAATGGTCCTGTTATTGCTGAGCAAAATTAAGTCCTTATGAAACATGTTACAAACTACCTTTGTAGATCCCACTTTTCAATAAAAAAGGGGTTTAGGTCATGTTGAACAATCTGCTACTTATTAGCACTTTGCCTTCAATAGGTCACCTTTCAGAGTGCAATACTCTGTTTTCATTAAGCATTGAATCCAAAGGGGCTATATTTTAGAATTCAAACAAAATATATAACTTGTATTGTGAGCACGGTATGAAGACACTCAAAGCATTTAAGTCCCAAACCCTTATCCTGTACAAATCTGTCAGATCCAATGCTTTTAGTTTCACTAAATGCTGTGATCATTAAGGGAACAGGTCATATTTTTTAAAAAATTTAAAACCTCAGGTGTAACATTTGTTGTCCAGCCAGTTTTTTTCCCTAAAGCAATAAGCAAAGATGATATTTGAAACAGAACTTGCAGGCCATATCATGATCATCTGGTCTACATCTCAACTTCCTCTCCAGTACACCATGGAAGAAAGAAAATAAGGTAATATAAAAGTTAGTGTACAATAATTTTAATAGATGAAAATAACCATATATCATAAATTGTTTTATGAATGATTTCATTTTATTTTATCTTTACGTTTGTTTTAGGAATATTTTGGAGGATTTTTAAAATTCTCTCCCCTCACTGATAATAGTTACCTCTTCTGAGAAGTTCAATCTGTGCCCTTGCTGATACTTCCTCAGTGTTACTGCAGCACAAGGGCACCCTTGTTTGTTGCTTTTGACCTGCTTGTGAATGTTTGGCTGCTCCTATTGGGTCACATTCTGCCCAGCCATTCCCTGGGTGCACAGCAGCGAAAGAAAGAAGGAGCCTTCCCACCCTTTGCACAGCATGCATATAATCAGGCAGAACTGGTGCCACTCTGAGGACCTCAGAGGCTGCTTCCTCCCTCCTGCTTCCCTTAGGAGCACAAGGCTCTACAAATAGTGATGGTTGGTAAGTAGGTGGAGCCAGGACTCTATTTGTCTCTATTCACCAGCCCAATGAGTTGGCCAGTCACATGACAGGGGTAAGATCCTCCCCTCAAGGAGGTGTATGGTGGATGTGCAGTTTCTGAGGTTTCCAGGCTTCCCAAGGTATTTAGGCATAGGAGCCACAAAGGCACAGCATCATGGCACCTACCTTTTAGGCACCTAGAAAATCTCTGGAACAATCCTGCAATCCACAAAGCCTGAGTTAGGCACCTAATCTACCTATACAATGACTGGGAAAAGACAGGTGCCTTAGAATGGGATCTTCACAAGCTAGGCAGCTCCCTGCCTAAGCTAGCCCATGGGAGATGCTGACAACAGGGGTAAGTGCTAAACTCCACTCCTCTCCCTGAGATAGGTGCCTAAATCCAGACTTGGCAGATTCCTGTGTCACCTTAGTGATCCACAAATGGGAACCTTTCACCTGGACTCAGGCGGTTTAGGTGCCTAAACCACTTATTGAGGGAATGAGTTCAGCTCCTGGCTTGCTCCACACAAAACAGGCACTAAAGGATGTTTCATTATCCAGTTCTACTAGTTTATGCTTGTTCAGTTTTGGTTGGAGGATAGAACAGTAGCCAGTGGAATCAATAGACACTGACACTTGCCATCACTATTAACTTTTTGCAACCCTGTCCTGCATTAGGTAAGTGGAGCCAGGAAATGAAAAGCAATCTCTTGCCAGCATTCCTCTGTGTGATACAGAGTGGGAGGGAATTTCAAACACCAGGATTTGTTTGTCTAAATGGTGCACACAGGACAAAAATCCCTCCTGAGCTGAGCACTAGAATTAAGTGAGAGAAGAATTCTGCCATCGGGCCACCTGGCAGCAAGAGGAGAGCTCCATGAAACCTACTTGAACCTATGGGCAACAGTGGGCTCCTTGGCCCTGGGGGAGGGAGGGATTGTAGGATCCACACAATAGTGGCTCCCCTGGCCCCACCCCTGCCCAAGCCCCTTCTGTAGGAATGCCCCAAATCTCTTTTGTCCAGCAGAACCACATAGGTTCCACTACGTGTGAGGTCCTCTATATGTGTGGAAATAGGATTTGCCTCATCATGCCTACAAGGGTGTATGATTTGATGAGCAGTTAATGGTAACCGCTGTATTAAGGCCCTCTGTCCACAGAAGTTTCCCTCATTTTCAATAGGGACAGAATTGGAACCCTAAGGTAACTTAAAATGTTGGAATGGTAATTATCTCTCAGCAATCTCTATTTAAATTAATATTGCTTTCAAAAAGCATGACATAGTAATGTATACAGTATTTATACTCTTTTGCACATACACAGCATTCAGTCGGTGTATAGTATCAGTGATGATAAATATTAGCACTTTATTAGTGTCTCTCTGACAAATGATGAGTTGTTTTACATGGGAGTCTTTATCTGTGTGGAAAAGCAGAATTTTAATTCTCTTTATTTCTATTCTCGGTGGATTAGAAATCATTTCTCATCACACCATTAATTTTAACTGGTGTGTACATCCTTACAAGCAATAACTGTATACATTTGGGCAATTATTCCTGAAGATGTTATTCCATTTGAGAATCCTGTATTTTAAATATCAACTCCAGTGCCTATTGGAAAAGGCGGCTGTGGTTAATATATGGAAACAATATTTGTATATAATCATACTATTGGGAGTAGTGATAGTAAGTAGATGTAGACAGTTTAAAATGCACAGATTGTTGTTGCAACGTAGCTTGCCATGGGCATTTTTTCCCCTTAGATGGTTAAAGTGCTGAATAAATAAAGCACAATGGGTCAGCATTTGACCAAATATCTTTATGATGTAAGTTAGACTGTGAGACCTATTAACTAAGGTTGCACTCAAAAGTCAGGAAATGTGAAAAAGAAGGTAGAACTGCAACCTTAACATTGCCTTTTGTGCACACTCCATGTATGCCACAGTAGCAAACACCTCCCACTAACCAGGTGCAGCCTGGGCTCTCCCTTGTGCCTGACCAGTTCTCCTGCACCGTGAAGATAGGGTGGGGCTATGGCTCCTTGCTGACCTCTTCCAGAAGACTAGCACCAATGTGTTGTGAGCAGCATTCACCGGCATCAGCACTGCTTCCCAGCCACAAGGTAGTAGCTGACTCCTGCACTGGGGCTCAAAGGGTGATTTTCTATCATTTTGCACAGCAGTGTCAAGCCAGCACTGGACCAGGAATAGAACATACAACATGTGTTTGGTGGGTAGAATTAATTGTTCTGGAAACTCATCCCAGTACTAATTAAGCTAATTCACATTCTGAACCTCATTAGAGAATCATGCAAAACCCCTTTCATTGATGAAATCTTCCTCCCATAACTGGACAATTGACTTGAGTGTAAATACATTCCTTAAGCAAAAACTCCTGTATACCAAAAAGCAGAAGACTCTGACGTCTACTAAAATACATCTAATTTTCTTGGGACTCACTTCAATACTACAACACTGGGCCCCGTAGAAAAGCTGAAGATGGTTAAATAAACCCATATCTATATACATGGTGCAGCAGAGTGCCTAAACGTCACAAAATTGCCCTTAAACTATAGCTGTAGCCACTGAGAGTTTTGCACTTAATACCAATTTTGCTGCCTCCTACATCCGGGTAGTACGTAGTAAGATAGTGAAGTAAGTGAGCTTTTCTTCTCTTGTTCAAAGGAACAAATACATTGCTCCTGTGGAGTTCAGTAACATAAGTGTACAAAATTAGAGTTACAAAGGAAAATGTCGGGGTTGATATTCCTGACACAGCCTTTTTCACCGAAGTAACATCTTATACTTGCACATCTGAGATGGAATAATGCAGTAGTCCAAGATCCCAGGAGGCTCCTGGTACCATTGTCTTTTAGTTTTTTAGCCTGTGGCCTTGATTGAAAGGAGAGTTTCAGTTGGGAGTACTCCTGCTTTATTATTTTTTAAAAAATGGGTATTTCTGGTATGCTTTGTGAGGCAGGGGAAAAAAAAGGCTTTTAAAATATTTGCTCTCTGCTCCTGTGTAAAAAGTTCTGAGGTGGAGTTTGGCAATTGATGTTGAAGTAGAACTAGGCAGCCTTTGAAATGCTTACCTAGTTCACGAGTAATATGGAAGATCTAGTTCAGTGCAGTTTGGATTCATAGATAGCATTTTCCATTTCTGTGATCAAAATGCATGTGCATTTTGAAAGTTTTATGATCAGAGCTGAATCTACACAACCAGGCATATGTTTTTGAGGATTTTACTAGCCTTTAGCTTGATAAGTCAGTGTTGTAATGGAAAGGGGGTATATAGGACTCAATCTTGCTTGCAGTCTACATTGCTAGAGTCTTACATGTACAAGGTATTTTGAATTTCGAGATTTAATTTAATTTCAACTTGAGTAGGCTAGAAAAATGAACGAACATTGTTCTCTTTACATATGTTTTCTCAGACCATTGAGGGAATGGGCTGAATGTTGGGGGGTTTATATTCATAAGATAGGTAGATGGGTACCTAATGCTATATTGTATACGGTTGAATAAACAACAAATATGTATAGTGAAAGCTGAGAAGTGACTTTTCAAATATTAAAACAATATTACATTCAAGGTGAAACATTCCCTGTTTGGTGTTCATTCTGGGCACAGCCTTTTTAAATGAAATTTGCCAATAGAGTAAGTAAGCTGACCAGACCTTGGTTCCACGTGAATAGGAATAACAGTTTCTGTGTAGCCACTTAATTCCCCCAGAGCAGGTGAATGAAGAGAGGTGGGGAAATGGGCGGAGCATTAGCTCCACCTATCGTTCCCCCAACTTGTTGGCCAACACAGCTGTTAGTGTAGATCTGCAGCAAATATTACTGCCCAGAGGAAGGAGGAAGCAGGCAAAGAATTTTTACTCACATGTATGTCTGAGTCACAATGTGCCTTGGATCCTACTTTTTGCAAATATCTATAGAAATATAAGAGGAGGAAAAAAGGAATGTGAAAAATATAGGTTATAAGGGGTGAAATCCTGGCCTTACTGAAGTCAATGGGAGTTTCGTTACTGACTACAATGGGGTGAAGATACGACCCAAAGCCTGATCTTTTAGTCAGACAAAATTTATAAGTACATAAAATACACAGAAACAGATCACCAGCAAGTCTTTAAAAGTGTGAATAATAATAAAATAAGTAAAAAAACCTTCCTCTGATGCAGACGGTAGTAGTTCAGATAACCACTGCTAGATTCCACCTTACCAACTAGTGCACTGCAGCTCCAAACATGGTTCCATTGCCTTAGCTCCCTCTTCCAGTTGCCACTCTGGTCCTTTGCCCCAGAAGACAAATGCTGCCTACCTGTTTCCATCTTTCCTCAGATGAGTACTGCCAGCCTGAGATTCCATCTTTCCCGGTCCTCACTTGTACTGGTTGCATGTTAACCATTTGTATACTCTACTGTGTCAAGGAATTTGCATTTCTACAAGGGGGAAGATGGTGCAGTGTGTATCAAGGTTTCACTCTCCATTTCTCTCTCTCAAAGTTCCCCGATATCCCCGTCTCTGGTCTATTGTTAATTAAAATATTTAACACAGGTTCTGTTTTCTTATTTTTTGTAAAAATTACCGATGAATCCATTTGGAGGAAAACCAGTTAAATAATGGCCTACCTGGTAATTTAATAAAATAATTATGTGAAAAGTGTTCAATATGGATTAGAAATAAATGCTAGGCTGTGCAATCGAAATAAATGTTCTAGGAACATACAAATATCAGCCTTTGTTCAGGAACCTCAATGCTCCTGTTGGTATCAGATAACTGAATACTCATGGATCTGGGTTGCTCACCTTCAGAAAGGCTTCCTCTGCCAGGACCCTTCCTGTCCCTTTGATGTCTTCAGAGAGCAGGTGCAGAGAGTGGGTGTAAGCTCCTTTCCAGTTCCTCTCCAACGCTGTGCACCTTCACTCACTCTTTGCCAGCTCTTCAAGGGGTGCCATATGGCATTTCCCCACCGGGAACTGTCTTCAGGGGCTGCTTGGTATTGCTGCTGCTTCTCGAATGCAAAAATTTAAAAAATGCTTTCTGAGGTTGGAAGTTTTGTCCTTGAAAGGCATCTGCTGTTCTCTGTAACAGGCACACAAAGAAGACTTGACAAATTATTTTATTTTATTTTATTTATATCGTGGTAGCAATCAAAGGTCCTAATAAGACTCAGGATTCCAGTGTGCTAGGAGTTGTGCAAACAGAAGATTTGGTCTCTTACATCCTTGCCATCTAAATCGACAAGACAGACAAATAGTAACCATGTAAGCAAAATGTCAAAGGCACGTGGTTTTAAAATGTTTTTATAGCCATCTCTTTGTCTAAGGGCCGGTGCCCCAGTCAATCGGCACCACCAGTGCAGACTCAAAGTGCCCTTCTGCTCCATGCCACAGAAATAGGTTCAGTGTGAGTGTATCTGGTAAATAATTCACAGCTAACTGAAGTCCAGTCAGCCATTAGTGACAGATGGGCATTCCCTACAAATGTCAGTTGTAAAGGGATGACCCCTTCTCAGCACCTCACACTCATGATCCAACTTTATTTTTTTCATACAAGCTACGTATTGCTATTTGACTAACAGTATGCTGTGTTCCTGTATAGCTAATCCATTCATCAGAGAAATCCTTTGTCTCTGCCACTGAAAACAGGTGAGGAGCATACTAAAGCTCTCTTCCCTTAGAGTGACAGTGCTATTTGTATGGGCTGTACTAGTTGTCTGATTTTTGCCAGCCTATGTAACCTACTTCTCAGATTCCCTAACAGAAGAGTGACTCTTACTGGATGAAGACCAGCCTTCTTTCTTACTCACTTCTTATATTTACTTTATCGTCCTTTAATTTGATAATAAGAATACCCAAGGTCTGAATTAGGTCAGTATTTCAGTTTGGCAGTATTCTCCCTAACACTGAAGTTGATGGATTTCCACTCCATACGGCTAAATGCAGTGCCTTGCAAACTAACACGGCTGCTACTCTGAAACCCCCCTAATGCTGGCATTGATATGGTATGGAATTCAGTTTTCCAAAGATTGCTTTAATTATACAGTAGTCAGGTGAGGAATTTTTCTCTTCAGAAATTAGTCTCTAGAGTCTTGTTCCAATATCTGTTAAAGGTAATGGGAGTTTTCCCACTGACTTCAACAGGCACTAATTCTGCCTGGTGTAAATGCAATATGGGTTCCTCAATGTCCATAAGAGCTCTGATATTTACAACTAGAAACTGATCCATAATTCTGGATGACAATCCAGTTACAAGTAATTTGTTTTTCATTTACTAGGTAACTTTAAGTCTTCCCTTGTACAAATTCTCCCTGCCAACATAGCTACAGCTGTGAACTCTATTGATCCAAGTTCTCGGAGAATTTCCCATTGGACTGGCTTGTGTGCGAATCACAAGTCATACATGTGTCAATGCACTTCTGTGAACACAAAATCTCACGTTAATGTCTGCACAAGCTCAAACATTTGCCATTTGTTCTGAACTTCTGCATTGCATGTGAGTTCACAGGATCCTAGTGTTAATGTATAGCCAAATTACTGCTGATTCTGTGCACACTGATGGTCACGGGGCTGAAGATGACCAAATCAGAGTTTGTCTCATTATTTCCTTGTACTCCCCTCATTGTCTGTAGTCATCTGTGGTCTCTTGTACTCTGGGGCAAAGACCATCTTTTAATTCTGTGTTTATACTGAACCTAATACAAAAAGTCTTAGTCCATGATTAGGGCTCCTAGGTGTTACAGTAATACAGATGATGGCCCTCTCCACAGCAGGCATTTCAGATGGTAAAGAAAGTTTCAGTGAGACAGCACACCTGTAAATGAAATGTGGAAACTGAAACAAATCATAAAGGGGTGAGGTGGGAGGCCATTCCCATGTGAAGCTGATATCTTCAAGTGTAAAGGAGCAGCCCTAATACAAAGGGTCAGTTACAAAGCAACCGGAAGAAATAGGAAAGAGACAAACACAACAGACCTAATTTGCCAACTGGCTCGGTAAATGATAAATAAGTTGTGCCCTGAAGCCCAATTCAGAAAGGCACTGAAGCACATGCTTAACTTTAAGCACAAAGAATGATTTGTAGTATTTTGAGCCCCAGCAATGAGATCCTATGAACAATGCTGGAGTTAAAAAACAAATGGTTAAATAGGGAGTGATGGCAGGGGGATACTTGGGCTCCCTGACTAACAGACTCTTCTTGTCCAAACCCAAGACCAGAATCATCTGACAGCCTCTCTCGGTTGCAGGGTGAGCTGCAGCTTAGACCCTTTTCATCCCTCTTGAGTGCACCCCTTAGTGATAGGCCTGGCTTACTGTGCCTCACTCTGAGTCCCCCCATTCTTAGAGAGGATCTTGGGGCTGCAGCCCCTGTTTACCAATCTTATTAACGTGACAGCCCCAACTGCATTTGGCACCCCTAAGCCCCTCCCCCACCCCAGGGACCTGTGAATTGATTGAAGTGACTCAAGAAAAGTGTCTTCAAAACAAAGCCTTGTTTGTGATTTCCCTCAAAGATATAAAGCGCACAGAGCAGGGGGGGGGGGGAGAAAAGGCCTCTGTGCATGGATCTCATACCTTAATCTTTTCTTGCTGGCTTTTGTAAGTTCCCCTGAGTCTAGAATTCTCTATCTCCTGCTAGGAGAAGCAGACTGTCCTGCTAGCCTCTTTCATAGAATACCACAGTTAGAAGGGACCTCAGCAGGTCATCTAGTCCAACCCCCTGCTCAAAGCAGGACCCATTCCCAGACAGATTTTTGCCCCAGATCCCTAAATGGCCCCCTCAAGGATTGAACTCACAACCCTAGGTTTAGCAGGCCAATGCTTAAACAACTAAGCTGTGTATCTTCCTAGGACCTGATGTTCCCTGGACAACCTCTGGCCTCTCACTCAAGCCTCAACCTTTTTTGAGGCCCCACGATTCTCTAATGTTTGGTATCCTCCTTTTGATTCTAGCCGTGGGAAGGGTAAACAATTCTCAGCTTTCCTGCACCCAGGTAGGCAGTATTCTCTAATAAACAGCTTCCCCATTATTTCCTCCAGGACTCTTGTCTATGTCATTGTTTTGTCTTTCCTTGGCTCCTTGTAACGGGGGGTGTGACTCACCACCACAGCACCTCCTGCTGGCCATCCTGGGAATTAGGTTGGGGGTTGCCAGTATACCCTTCTCAGGTGGCATCTCACCCATCATCTTGTCTGTCTCCACCTCCAGGACCCACATCACTCCCCAGACCGCATCGTCCTCTTCTGGACACAGCCCTCTGACAGTGTCCCAGTCGGTCCTTTCCCCACTTCCAGGGGAGCGAGAGTCCTTAGTCCAAACACTTGCCTCAGTGACAAACTACAGTCCCAATTCTAGCTGCTCATCTCAGTGAGAAACTGGAGTCCATTCACTGGCCATTCCCCTCAGTGGCAAGTGGGGAACCCAGGCCCACCTGCTACTCCGGGTCCTGACCCAAGGACCCTATACCTGGCAGCCTCATACTGCCCCTCTAACTTTGCCATCTCCTTCCCTGGGACACTTCCCCGAAGCCTTAGCACCTTCTCTGTCCTTGTATTAGGGCCTCAGTCTGGGAGCTGGCAGCATGAAGCTTTCTCCTGTTCTGCAGACCCAGCACTGCTCTGTCCATGGTGCTCCAGCCTTCTAAGCAGCCAGTCCTCCTCCCTCACACTTCAAGGAATGACTGCTTCCTCCTCTGCTCAGCAGCCCCTTTTTATATAGGCCAGCCTGGCCCTGATTGGCTGTTCCAATAAAGATTCTCCTGATTGGCTGGCACTATAAGCCTTTTCCTCATTAGCTGCCTCCCGCACAGCCGCCCCAGGGTGGCTTTAACCCCTTATCTACCAGTCGTCCCATCACACTCCTTTAACAAGCTCTTTTGATTGAACTCCATAGCAAGTAACCCATAATAAATAAACATGCAGAGGCATGTACCATATTCATAAAAAAATATACAGGTAGTTTCCTTGTAGGCAACTGACAGCAGGGATCACTTTGAATTCTTTACAGAATTATTGTGTTTATGGGAATTCTCTGACTAAGCTTTCCCATTGCCATTGCCATTCCCTCTCTTTCCCCTTCACAAGTGGAATCACAGGGCTACTACAGCTGCAGGAGGAGAGCAGGGCCAAGATCTTCAGCAGTCCAGCAGCAGTGGGGGACGGGGCAATGATCTCCTGTCTGTAAGACTAGGGAACTTGTGCACTGCTAAGTTTTTGAGCCACAGTGATAGGTGTACCAGGCCCGGAGGCCCCATTCTGGAGGCCTTGCAGTCCTACTACATCCCATCCCAGAAAAAGGGCAGTAGAGGAGAGTCCTCCAAGCTACCTAGAGTGGCTGTGTGGGACTCAGCCAACTGACTGCAAGGAGCAGCCAATGAGTCCAGTCAGGGAGCCTAGCCCCTTAGGGAAGAATGGTGTGATCAGACTTGAACTACATAGGGAAATGGAGTTTAAAGTAAACTAATTTTGAATGAAGCATTTTGGGTCAGCTGAACAAATCAAAACAAAAAAAATTATTTGGGAGTATGCTGAACTGAAAGTTTCTGAACTGAGATTTTTCAGAATGTTTTGTTCCATGAAAAATTTCAACTTTTCATCCCAATTTGTGACAAAAGCCAATACTGAAATATCAGAATTTCCCGCAAGGTGGAAAATCCATTTTTTTTCTCTTTTCTAATTGACAATAATAAAGGACAACTTACAACAGTGAGCAATCAAAGTAAGAAAAATATTACACCAGCTTATAACCAATTCTGTGAAAAATATCAAGTCTGAGATTATATCAGCAATAGGCACTCTTCATAATGGCAAACCACTGGCTCATACCTCACTAGGACTGGACAGAAAACTATTAGTCCTTTAGAGAACAAAGTGAACTGTGAAGAACTTCAGAGAGACCTAAAATAAGTAGGTGAGTGGGCAACATGATGACAAATGAAATTCAATGTTGATAAATGCATACACCTTACAGGGTTCTAAATTAACTGTACCAACTCAGGAAAGGGACCACCTGCGTGTCACTATAAATAGTTCAGTCAAGACCTCTGTTCAGTGTAAACTTGCAATCAAAAAGGCAAACAACACATGAGGCTGTATAAGGAACTGGGTGGTTGATAATACAAAGAATATAATAATTCCTTTATAGAAATAAATGGTACAGCCTCATCTGGAATATTGTGTGCAATACTTGTCACCCCATCTCAAAAAGGATATTGCAGAAAAAGTGGGGGGTAGGACAAAGGTGACAAGAATGATCAAAGACACAGAGAAACTCATATTAAGAGAGAGTGAAAATATTGAGAAGTTTTACCTTAGAAAGGAGATGAATAAGAGAGGAGACAATAAAAGTATATAAAACAGCCAGCAGCCTAGAAAAGATAGATTCGGAGCTTCTCCCTGTCTCAGAACAAAAGAACAAAGGGATATTCCAAGAAATTAAAAGGTGGGAAATTCAAAACCAGTAAAAGGAAATCCTTTTTCACACATCATGTAATTAGACTGTGGTACTCACTGCCACTGGACATCATGAAGCCCAAGAACTTAGATTTTAAAAGAGCTCAAACGTTTATATGGCTATTAGGAATATCAAGAGTTAGCCTAACTAATGATAACAAAAAATGTAGAAGGCTTTTAAAATCTCCTGCCATTAGAAACCAGGCAAATTGGTGGAAGGCAAATTACCACACACCTGTCTACTGTGAGGTTCTTACACTCACCTTTCTCTGAAGTAACTTGTACTGGACTAGACGGACCTTAGGTCTGATCCAGTAAAGCAATTCTTATGTTCCTAAACCTTTACTAGCGCCACTACAGACATTTCAGAATTCCTTGAAACTGGAAATCTATCCAAATACAAATACAAGCTGCAAGATCACCATCATGCTGATCCTGCAGAGAGGAGAAGATTGAGAAGTTTGCAAATTTTGTCTTCCAACATGCTTTCAAAATTCAATATGAATGTTTTGGCCAAAGTACTTGCTAACTGATTAGCCCTGATGCTTTTTATGTATATAAACCAGTTGGGAACCCTCTCAGGAACATCAACAAGCAGCAATAATAATAATACCTATCTCTTATAGAGCACTTTTCATCATTAGTTCTCAAAGTGCTTTACAAAGGAGGTCAGTATCATAAGACAGATATATTATGTTCATAGTAGATGAACATCAACTAGAATTCTCTAAACTCAACAGACTTCTGTCCCCTCTTGAGAGCCGCTTACTGTGCCATTTGGCAATTTTTATTGCAAGTCTTAGAAAAGGTAGGCAGTTTATCTCCTGATTAAAGATGTTTTACAATTCACTAAACAGTTTTCATATTTACATGGCATACAATCAGAAAATTCTTTCCTTCAGTGAGAGACTAGGAAGGGCGGTCTTCTGTCTCTATGTTTTCATAAAGCCTCTAGTAACTGTGATGTGAAATTCACTATCTGCCCAATTTAGTTCCCATTGCAAGCAATGAAAAGTGTCCCGTTAACTTCAGTGGGAGTTGGATTAGGCCCTAATTTACTTCCAAAGTAAAGTATTCAAGTAAATGGATATGAACACAGAATGTAATCTGAAAATAGTGCTACTTTACCATTTTTAAATAAGCCAGCTACTTAGTTTCTTTTGAAACCTTACAGAGGATTATCAGGATTTAAAAGCAATATCAATAAATCTAAGACAATTTGCTTGGAACATTTAATTACATTTCACCTCCCACCAGATTTCCAGGCCAGCTGGTTATCTCAGGGCTTCAAATACCTCAGGATCCATCTTTTCCCCCTGAATTGTTCTCAATTAACTTTGCATGCCTGCGTCAAGATCTTGGAACCAACAATCCTAGGTGGCATAATCTTCTCTTAATTTATGGGCAGACCTAACCTAATAATAATGTCCATCCTCCCTCCAGATGCTTTATTTTTTACAAGTTCTTCCAGTACTGCTTCCAAGATGGTATAAGAAGGAACTCAGAAAGAAGGAACTGTTGGAATGTGGTCTGACAGGGAAAAAACCTGGAACAGCTTGTTAAGATCACACAGAGCCAAAAGTAACAGGGAAATTAATTTACCTAATTGGAAATTCTACAGCTGAGCAACATTATCTTGGGTGTGATATACATATATATGTACAGTCATATATATATAAGACTGGCTCTACCATGAAGGAATTCCAGAAAAATGACCTGGCAAAGCTTCAGTTGATCTTGTGCATTTTGTTTACTATAATGATACTTTTCATCCCCCTATAATTCAGGGTAACCCACTAACATAAATTTTCCAGCAACATCACTAGCAACAATTCCTCAGGGTGAGATTGTTAGAATGTGGAATAGTCTCCTAAAGAAAGTGGTGGAACCTCATCACTTTTAAAATTTAAAATTATACTTGGTAAAGCACTAGAAAACACGGGTGCTTCTGTACTGACAGGGAGAGGGACCAGATTAGTGGTCTCAAGATCTGTTGAGAGAATTCTGGCCTTTGAAATGACTGTATTGCAAAGAAAATTTGTCTCTATGAACTGAAAATGTGTTCCTTGAACCAGGCCCTGTTACTTTTAAATTGACGTGTTTGAATGACTACAGACAGGGAATGGGGGAACTACTTGGCAGGCTGTGGGAGTTTCAGGGAGTGTATTGGCTTTCCATGTGCTTTAGGGAGCAGCTAGTGAAGCATGAGTCCCCTTCCTTTTACAGGGCAGCACTGGGGATGAGAAAAAGAAAAGATGAGAACCATTAGCTCCCTGATTCTCTGCCACAGTATAGGCTAGAGAAGCCTAGGGGCTTCTTTAACTTGTGCCAGCTGGCTGTGGTCCCCAAGGGAGAATATGCCAACTGAGTATAGCAAGAGTTCAATAAATTCCAGCTACTCTCCCTCTATCATTCCAAGATGCCTTATTTGTGAGGGTCTGTGGAGATGGAGGCATACAAGCTAGATGCTAGCTCTACGGCATGTCAGCGGAATCTCCAGTAGGGGGCTTGTGGGTGGTTTGCACTGCCTTTGTTCTGCCTAAGTAAAGTGACTGGAACAGGCAGATGCCTGCAGCCCTTTGAAATAATATGTTTGGCCTTTGGTCTGGAAGGATTGGACACCCCTAGTTTGGATAATCTAAGAAGTCTTTTCCATCTGTATTTTATCTCGTATTCATCTATAACTTTATATTTCTGTCCTTCCTTTGAAGCATCTCATAAATTCATAGACTTTAAGGGCAGAAGGGACCATCATGATCATCTAGTCTGACCTCCTGCACATTGCAGGCCACAGAATTTCACCCACCCATGCCAGTAATAGATCCCTAACCTCTGGCTGAGTTACTTAACTCCTCAAATCATGATTTAAAGCCTTCAAGTTACAAAGAATCCACCATTTACTCTAGTTTAAACTTGCAGATGACCTGTGCCCCAGGCTGCAGAAAAAGGTAAAAGAAAAACCAATCTGACCCGAGGGAAAATTCCTTCCTGACCCCAAATATGGCAGTCAGGTGGACCTGGGGCATTTCAGCAAGACCCAGTAGCCAGATCCTGGGAAAGAATATTCTGTGTAGTAACTCAGAGCCCTCCCCATCTAGCGTCCTATCACCGGCCATCAGTGATACTTCCCTATTATCGTACTTCAAGTAAAGATATGATTTTGAAACAGCAACACACAGTGTAGAGAAGTGCTTGGTTCTTTCAGAAGTGTAGATGGTCAGAAGAGTCTCTAGAAAACACTACACTCTTAGGCAAGTAGCAAGGAGTGCACTACTTGAAAATTAACACACAGCTATTTGTTGCGGAAAACATACCTCTGTGGACCACCTGGAAGTGTTCGGAGGGATTCTGGGGATCCACAAATGTTGTTTCTACAGTAGTCTCAGAGATGTGCACCATTTATCTGTCGTGACTGATAATTGCACTAATCGCTGTAAGTCCACCTGTCTCTGTCTATGGCTTGGTCCACACTGGGGTGGGGGATCGATCTAGGAAACGCAACTTCAGCTACGAGAATAGCATAGCTGAAGTCGACGTTTCCTAGATCGAACTAAGTTTACTTACTGCGGGTCCACGCGGCGTAGGCAAGCTCCTCCGTCAACAGCGCTTCCTCCTCTTGGCGAGCAGGAGTTCCGCAGTCGACGGGGGAGCGCTTCTGGGATTGATTTATCACGTCCAGATGAGACGTGATAAATCGATCCCAGAAGATCGATCTCTACCCGCCGAATCAGGCGGGTAGTGTGGACCTAGCCTGTGTGAGAAGGAGGAAAAAGATGAACATGGCAAATGGGATATGCTGGGAATGCAGAGATTGTCAGCCATCCTTGTTTGGAGGGCACCAACATTTTACCCACCGAGGCCTTGACAACTATAATAACTGATCCAAAATACCATTAAAATCCTAATTGCACATTATGATAGACCATGCACTTTTGACTCCAGAGTCTAATTTATTGAAAACGTTTACCATATTTATGGCTAGAGAATGTCAGATGTGCTCTTTTGCAAAGATGCAGTTTCTTAACTGGTTTACTAACATCGTTTTGTTATTCCTACTTAGGGGATTTAGGGAAAACACAGTTCCTCACATAGTTACCATGAAGGCCTAATGTTCATAAATGCCAGGTTGTCAGTCTCATCAGGTCTAAGCAACCGAAATAGAAGGTGCTTTTTAATGCTACCCCAGAGTCAATTAAAATACAGTAATGCTGACATCTGCAGAATACAGAATGATCAAAGTAAAGAATGCCCATACAGCTTCTGACATAAAAACAGTGTGTTTGGCGGCAGAGTGACACAGTGTAACAGGTCAGGTAATTATGAGAAAATCTATGATGTATCTGTTGCAATTGCTTAGCTTCTTCCCATTATCAGAGCCATCAAACAGAACAGCGCTCTCACTTCTCCTGATGGATCGTAAAGCTAGTGACACCCTCGCTCTCCTGATACAGATGGCATCTCAGGAGCGGCTGAATTAATTTGACAGTAAATAGGTGATAGCAATTGCTGCTTCTCTTTTTTTTATTATTATTATTTTTTTTAATTGCACCAGGACAGCTTTTAGCACTTCTGGGAATAGCTCAGAAAGCCACTGCCATGATTAGCAATATACCTTCCTCTCCCATAAACCCCCTCCAATGATTTGCTGCTGTTTTTATTTACATGATAATTGCTGGATGGCAACAAAATTTTATCTCCCCTTCCCCCTCCTCCCCCCACGAACCCTCTGTCTGAACCATGTGCATTAATTATGATGATTAAGGAATTCTCTGATTTTTTTGCCTTGATGTGTTTATTAAATTAATGAAGGAATCTGACACATGGGTTTGTATGCTTAGGGTACAGTTACGCTAAAGCCATGGATATATTTTAGATGGCTGCATATTTTCTGCCTCAGTAGCATTATAATTGGCTTAATGGATTTTCAGTTATGTGCATTGGCTTTTTCCCCTCTCTAAAGCAGACTAATTACAGCTTTTTACATTAAATTCTAATAGATTTCAATTTATCTCCTCTAAATTATCACAATAATTACAGTAATAAATTAGGCATGTAGATGCCATTAATCTAAACAATCTGAATTGGGTATCATAGCAGCGCAGCACAGACTGCTTCCTAAATGCATCTGAAGAAGTGAGGTTCTTACCCACGAAAGCTTATGCTCCCAGTACTTCTGTTAGTCTCAAAGGTGCCACAGGACCCTCTGTTGCTTTTACAGATTCAGACTAACACGGCTACCCCTCTGATGCTTCCTAAATGTGTATTCAAATATATGCTTAATTGTACAACCATTATGTGGGTGGGTCTGATTTCCCAACAAACTGCAAAACACAGAAGGCGGGATGGGGCGGTCGGGGAAAGTCAGGAGAAGCGAAAAAAGATGAAATTGGAGGAAATACTGCAGAAAATTAACAATGTCCAAATAATGATTTCATGCAGAAACATACCTGATGCTTCCTACCAGCCCACAGACTCCTTTGCTAATCTCTGACCCCTTTTCCCTCATACAGATATATATATTGTAGGGTGTTTTCTCTGCTTAGAAAGAGCCCTAATGTCTCATTTTAACAATGTGGATAACAGTACCATTATACTTGAGAAGAGGAGAAGCACTTAGAAAAGTACCCTAATTAGCATTACCTATCTTGGATATTCCACAGATGCGAACATTTGGGTTCATAGATTTTGTATGACACTACACACACACACACATCCCCTATAGATGTAAATACTTCTCTGGTTTCTCAAACCGTGAAGGTGCATAGAGCCATGTATGGTAAACTTGTGTGAAGTTTTGGCTGCTTCCACTATAAACTTTAACAGAACAGACTGTTGCAAGTATTCACAGTATTAGACAGGTGATGTTTGTAAAAACTTTCAAATTCCTGGACTGCAGTTACATAAAGTGTACTTAGAACACTAGTATTGTATATATATTACATAATATTTTAAAGCTTTACTGAACACAGAACATGAATATCTAATGTACAGTCTCAACTGAGCTTCCATATGCAGAGACACTTACTAGATTTCTGTTATGTTTCCTCTGGATGAAAAAAAAGTCACTGACTTCTTCTCCGGGTGACTGCATCATTTTTGCAAATTCAGGATCTTCTGTGAACCGGGAGGGCTTCAAATTGGTAATGCTTAAAATAATGGCACATCGATTTGTGCTGCCTTACAACGGAATTCCTCTGGAAGGCTGCATGACCTCTCCATTAATATAAAATGAGCTCCTCGTGATACTTTAATGAATATGCAGAGTCCCCTCAGTGACATGAGTAACATTTGAAACCTTTATGCAATTTGAATGGGCATTCACCTAACCTAATCCTCAGAGCAGTTTCATTCATAGTAATATTTCCTGTAATCTGTTTACAAGGTTATGATTTTCTAACTGTTTCATACTTGCCACTTAACTCCAAACAAAGAAATGGCAGCATGCCAAGACAAATGATCCCCACAGTGCATGTGTTAGATTTGCTGTAAGCGTGCTGTTGTGTAGATACTACTTCCTGTGTGGAATACTGCAGCATTAGAGCAACCTCTGTCCTTTGTCTCGAGTTAGTGTAAAATGTTAACCTCTTAATGTTTCCTAGAATTAATTTATGTAGCATATCTCGTGGTTAAAGCTCAGGATTGGGTCTTGGGAGGTCTGCAACCTGTTCCTGTCTCTACCACAGACTCACCATGGCCAGATCTACAAAGGGATTTAAGTGCATAAAGCTCAGATTTAGGCACCTAAGTCCCAGTTTTAGACACAACTGTGATCCACAAAACCACCACTCAGCTGCTGCCTAACCCTGTAGGTGCCCAAGCGAGGCTTTGTGGATACTAGTGACTTTTCAAGGCACCTAAAAGTTAGAAGTTGCAATGCTAAGCATTTCAATGTGCCTAAGTCCCTTTGTGGATGCAGGCCTGTGTGAATTGCCCTGTGTCTCAGCTTCCTGAAATTTACTACCTCAAAGGAGTTATGAGGCTTAATTAATATTAATATATTGAAAAAAAAACATTTGCCATCTTTGATTGCTGGATGACAGAGAAACGCAAAGCATTCTGATGTTTATATTAACTATGATTGTTAGTAAATGCACTTTGTCATTGTGATATTTGCATCTCTACAGTATTTGCATTTAGAAAAGATACTATGGCAAATAGTCAGCACAATGGCAAGAAATTATGGCAGCATGCTCAGGACATACTGATGCATTGTTGTTTGAAAAAAAAAAAAAAAGTCCACCGTAAAAAATGTAGTCCTAAGATTATTTGGGAGGTAGTGTTTGACAATCTCACCTCTCGGGAAAAACAAATGAACAATCATGTGTGTGCCACAAATTTAGGGCCATTGTTAATCAAAGTTTAGGAGACTTTGGATCAGGTCCTTGGAGAGCTGGCAGAAGAACTTGCAAAGGTTGCTTGGTTCTTGCATCTGGCACAGGGCTTAAAAGCCTTCTCAAACTGTTCCTCTTTGCATTTCCACACCCCAACACACAGCTAAAAAGAAACATCATGAAGAGGGTTTTCTAGTCTACAGCATAGTATGTTACTTTGAATGTGTCACCCATTTTCTCCATTACCCATTTTACATAGTGTATAAGTACTTATTAATAAATGTGTGCCTAACAGGATCACAGAAAATGTGTGAATAGGGAGAACCAAGTTTCAGAGGGGTAGCCGTGTTAGTCTGAAGAAGGTGCATCTGAAGAAGTGAGGTTTTTACCCACGAAAGCTTATGCCCAAATAAATTTGTTAGTCTTTAAGGTGCCACCAGACTCCTTGTTGTTGTGTTAGTCTGTATCACTTAGTCCTTTCCCTGTTCATACCTGCTGTTCTCTGCTTCCTGGGAATGTATTCTACTTACAGACTGAGACTAGGACTGTTCATCTTAGAAAAGAGATGAGTAAGGGGGGATCTGATAGAGATCTATAAAATCATGAATAATGTGGAGAAAGTGAATAAGGAAGTGTTATTTTCCCCACAACACAAGAACCAGTGGTCACCCAATGAAATTAATAGGCAGCAAGTTTAAAACAAATATAAGGAATTACTTCTTCACACAACATGAGAACATAAGAATAGCCATATTGGGTCAGACCAATGGTCCACCTAGCCCAGTCTCCTATCTTCCTACAGTGGCCAATGCCAAGTGCTTCAGAGGGAATGAACAGAACATGCAATCATTGATTGTTCCATTTTCTGTCATCCATTCCCAGATTCTGGCAGTCCGAGTTTAGGAACACCTGGAGCATGGGGTTGCATCCCTGACCATCTTTGTTAATAGCCACTGATTGATCTATCCTCTCTGAACTTATCTAATTCTTTTTTGAAACCTGTTAGAGTTTTGGCCTTCACAACATCCTCTGGCAATGTGTTCCACAGGTTGACTGTGTGTTGTGTGAAGAAGTACTTCTTTTTGTTTGTTTTAAACCTGCTGCCTAATAATGTCATTAGGTAACCCCTAGTTCTTGTGTTATGTGAAGGAGTAAATAACACTTCCTTATTCACTTTCTCCATACCATTCATGATTTTATAGAGCTCTATTATATTCCTCCTTAGACTTCTCTTTGCAACACACAGTCAACCTGTGGAACTCATTGCCAGGCGATGTTGTGAAGGCCAAAAGTATAACTGGATTCAAAAAAGGATTAGATAAGTTTATGGAGGGTAGGTCTATCAATGGCTATTAGTCAAAATGGTCAGGGACACAACTCCATGTTTTGGGTGTCCCTAAACCTCTAACTGCCAGAAGCTGGGACTGGACGACAAGGGATGGATCACAGAATAATTGCCCTGTTGTTTTGGTTCCCTCTGAAGCCTCTGGCACTGTCCACTGTCGAAAGACAAGATACTGGGCTAGATGGAGCATTGGTGTGACCAGTATAGCAATTCTAATTTTTTAATGTTCTTACATGTAGATAGCATCTACCTAAATTATTCCTCAAATGAATAATGGAATTTACTGCTCTCTCCAAGGTCTAAAAAAATGTACCATATAATAGCAGAACAAGTGGAGGAAAATTAAAGCATTTTCTAATAATGATTAAGTGTGATGATAATATATAGCTGGGTTTTTTTCTTCTCAGTCCTAAATTTGCATTAGCCATCCTTCATTTATGTGGTGACATTTTCAGATTGTTTATAGCCAATGGACAGCGGGATGAAAGGCATAAGTGAAATAAGAGGGGAAAATTGCATAATTAACTTTCTAAATTAATTCATGACCCAGTTTAAGAGGACAAGGAGTGGGTTAGTAATTAATTAAGGTGGGGAACCCTGTGGGCCTGTGAGATTTGGAGAATTTTAACTTACCAGCCAGGTTAAAAGGCTTTCTAAGGGTATACTCAGCCCTTACTGAATCTGGAGTGTAACTGATAATCAAAGGCAAAAAAACCCCAAGAAAACATTGTAAATGGATTTCAGAAAAAAAATCTCAAAAGCAGAAATTTAATTAGGAGGAATCCTAATGAATGCTTCCTCAGGATGCTAGAAAGGATAAACAATGAAGGCCAGATCCTCAGCTGTTGTAAATCCATATAGCTCTGTGGACTTCAATGAAGTTATGCTGATAAACACAGTTGGTGGGTCTGGGCCTGAATATTTAAAATAATATTACTTAGGCCCTATGAACTTCATAAAAATCAAATGATTATTAATTATTATTATTGTAATAAAGTTATATAAATAGAATGTTCCACTCTATAGAAACACTCTAATTGGGAAAAATAAGAATTGCCTTTCCTACCCATGGAGATATGGATAGACATGGCTCATATTTCAGTCTCCAGAAAATCACTTGATGATGTTCACATGGAGCTCCCAACATTCCTTGTGTGCATATTAGCGTAAAGCAGCATTTGGAATGTGTTTGTCTATATTTGAGTCCTTCTTAAAGACTCATTTCAGCTATAGTGGGTGCTCAGAGACTACAGAGAGGGGTGCAGAGTAAGAACCCAAGAGAACAGAATAAAATAGACTTACTGACTTGTTTAAAAAAAACTCTTTGCTTGTTGTTCCCTTTCTTCTAGCCTCAGTCTATTTGTTTCTCTGTCCTTAGACTGTCAAATTGTGATGGTTAGGAACCATTTCTTCATGACTGTCTGGAAAATCCCTAGCACATTGTGGCCACCACCATAAGCAAACAAATAAACAATAACCCTCAGCATATGAATTTGTGAAATAGAATGTTGTTACTTCTCACTGGCAATATTGTGTTTGAAGTGGAGCACATGGCTCACTGTTTTATTTAGTCAGTTCCACATTTGGATCATCTGTTGCTAGATATCAAAATTAATAGATTTCAGCTGACTTTTAATGCCACCTTCTTTTTGCAGCTGGTATTGGCTCTGTGTCTCTGTCTCTCCAGCATTTGGCAAAGTCTCAATCAGAGTTCAAACACAGTCACATTGGCTGTAATTATGCAGACAATCTTTACTTTTTCCCAGTTGCCCTCCTTGGAATATCAAAGATTTAAAAAAAAAAAAAAAAAAAAAAAAAGCCAAAAATGTCAGAAGAAAGGAAGTGAAAGTGGTACTACAAACTGTTAGAAAATTAAGGGAAAAATGAAAATTCTGATCACTGGAGACAGGCTTCTGCTAATGGAATTTGGGTCTTTTTTTTTTTTTAAAGTCACGCTAGCTGCGTTCTATTAATGTTCCCTTCGGCAAGTAGCAATCTTCATTGCTTTATGCTCCTTTTTTTCTTTATCATACTGCAGCATTTTGGTGTTAGAATTTTAAAATTAAATGTTCTTATTGTGCAGGCAGGATGTCCAGTTTTATTCTATCAAATGCCACAGAAACAAAGGGTACAATCCATTTTTCCTGATAGAAGCCAACAGTTCGTAAGAGGTTTGAGATGAGTGTGAGGATACAATTTGCCTAGAGAGTGCCTGAGGATCAAGACAACCTGACTTTCTACGGAATGAGTCTGTCAGCTGGCATCTTGCAGTAATTGCTTCCCATGGCAGGACCTTACCAGCCGAGGGAGGACTGCTCTCGTCAACCCAAGAATCAATTTCTACAGGAGCAGAATGATAATTGTTTGCTAAGGCTTGGGGAACTTGTTGCCAAGTCTGAAATGGGGGCTGGAGCTATGATTGGCACTCATTAACCTGGGATTTGGGTTTGATCATTTACCTTATTCAAAGGAAGGGTGGGGGGAAGCTCTTTTGTTTGGAGGAAACAAATGAGATCAACTACAGAATGGGAATCTGGATGTCAAGCCTGAAACCAAATAGCTAGCTTTATTCACTCAAATGGGACCAAATAGCATGCAATGTGAGGTGAGTTGAATGTTTTCCTTCAAGTATAAATAAATATCTGTTTGGAATTTTGTTCTGAAAGATACTATAGTATGTTTGGTTTGTTCATTATGGTAACTAGATCATCACACTGACACCCTGAAGTTGTATCGCTCGGCTACATGAACAAAGAAAGAACTAAAAGACATGTCACAAATACAGAAGACTAATTTTAGGCTGCCATACACATAAAACAAGCTTTAACTTTCATATACCTTTATTGTCTATACTTGTAAATCCAGTCCACTACAAATATTTACTATGTCTGAGCATGGTCGTCTACAATCATATCATCTGCCAGTGCTGAGCACACTGGTCTAACTAACCCCAAAACTATGTTCAGTCCAGGATCAGTTAATGTGATTGTTAACAATCCTGTTCAGACATGATAACATTTTGTAGTGCAAATCAGACACAGGAGGGAGATTTTATGGTAACAAAATCTCTGTCTTTGACCTTAATATTATTTTCCTATTTTCTGGTAGAATGCTACACTACTTCTTGATGCCTACAGGCTGATACAACATGTCTTAGTTCTAGATTAGAACAATTTAACATAAAACTTTCTAACAGGTTTAAAGCAGGAGTAGGGCTGGTTATGTGGTTAGGGCACAGATGTGTGCTTTAGGAGACCAGGGTTCAATTTCCTTGCTCTATAAAATTCTTGTGTGACCTCAAGTAAATCATACAGGGCTAGACTTTCAAAGGTATTTAGGTACCTAGTGAGATTTTCGAAAGCACCCAAGTCCCATTTTTAACAATGTTTTAAAAAGTGATAATTACTCAGTTTTGTGTCGCTGAAATCATCTGCATAGGGAATTTGAGGCCTGTGGAAATGTATCCATTCAGACCTGACACTGAAGTCGTATAGCGCACTCAGTATGACTTAAAAGGATGGAACTAACCACACTATTTTGTGTCTGTTGCAACGTAAAAACATATGCCCGCTATTTCATGACTCCAATTTCACTGAAACTCTGTTCCTATTACTCTTATATTACTCTGTTCCTATGCACTCTTGACCTAACCTCTAGCATTACGTTGTGACCTTGGAAATGTACCAACTTTTTAATTCTCTTGCTTATGGTTTGATCAAAACTTTTCATTTGCATTGTTTGCATTTGCAGTATTGCTCAACTTTCCATCTACACTTCATATAAATTTAAAATACAGTAATCAGAGCTGTCTGAACTGGCCAGCTTGAACCAAGAAAGTTATTTGTAATCGGTCTTGGTGCAATTTCAAACCCACAAGCCACTCATGATTTGCTCTAGGTTTTTTTTCCAGTCTACAAAATTGACCGCACCGCACCACACCTTAAGCAGGAGGAACGTTGTCCGGGCTTGCCAGAGGAAGAGTAGCAGTGAGGAAGGCTTGAAAAGTGGCAAGCCCAGATGAGAGAAGCCCTTTCTCTACACAGCAGGTAAGGCAGCACCCAACCTCCCTTCCCTTGAGGTGGCAAAATACCAGGTTTGGGCAGGATCTGCTGTGGGCATCATGCTAGCTGCTTCTTTTAAAGGGAGCTGGAAAGGAATTTTTCCCTCACCACCAGATTGGCCTAGGTGAAGTGGGGGTTTTTCACCTTCCTCACAGCAGGTTCAGGGAGGGCATGTTATGGTGAGAAGGAAAGGGGGTTAGGCTGTATGTCAGCACACATTATGTGAGTGTGGGACGGATGTCAACTGCAGGTACTCCATAGGGAAGGCATCCAGTGACCAGATAATGGCTTGGTAAAGGACTTTAAAATGAGGTGTTGGTTAAAGGAACAGAATGGGGGGGGGAGGTTTGGGGCTCCTGTGAATGATACAGCAGAGAGCCAACCCTCCTTTCTTCTAGTGCACCTTAACTGTCCTATGGGGGGCAGGGGGGGCATGGATGTTAAGATCCAGCCATGGGTTGGCTGGGAGACCTGGATGGAAAATGAAGGGGGACTGGCAGAAACCCCTACATAGTTATTTGAATGAACATGGAGTTGCCTGCACTGTACACGTGTATCTGCTGGGTAGTCCCAGACATCTAATAATAAAGTTGCAGCCTGATTAAATGCATATCAAGTGTCTCCTGTCCTTCTTTCTGTAGAGCCAGATACTTACATAGTAGCTTTTTTAGAGGTTTTTTTTTCGATATTAGGATAGTTTTTAATTTGATCAGGTTGCGATTCATGATGAATTTTGAGTTCAGAAACAACAAGGAGTCTGGTGGCACCTTAAAGACTAACAGATTTATTTGGGCATAAGCTTTCGTGGGTAAAAACCTCACTTCTTCGGAAGCATAGAGTGAAAGTTGGTAACTTTCACTCTATGCATCCGAAGAAGTGAGAAGTTACCAACTTTCACTCTATGCATCTGAAGAAGTGAGGTTTTTACCCACGAAAGCTTATGCCCAAATAAATCTGTTAGTCTTTAAGGTGCCACCAGACTCCTTGTTGTTTTTGTAGATACAGACTAACACGGCTACCCCCTGATATTTGAATTCAGACTGATTCATTGAGATAAATCACATGATGGAAGTCCTGTGGAACTTGTCCCATTTCCTGTGTGCAGTGGTGGCTTGACACTCCAATGGTGGATGAGGCACATACATTTAGGGAGATACATTAGCTAATCAACTCAGCTAAGCAGAAGGCAGTTTTACTTGCTTTCTAGAGAAAGAGGCTGCATTTACTTGACCTCTGAAAATTCAGCTTAAAAATAATTGTACTAGCCCCCTTGTCCTTCTGCGTCTGATAGGCAGTGGCCAATTATACCACCAGTTTTTTGGAATTCCCCAGTTATCATGCACTGCTTCATTATTTATGTTTGAGCTCATGTGATAATTATATCTCAATTTGGTATTATGGAAATTAATTTCCTCTTCTAAACATTCTATTGTTGCATCAGAACTGCATCTTAGTCCCAATTCCAGTGATGCAGCAAGTTAGCATGAATGGACATGAAGTCACTGAACCCAAGGCTTGCCTATGGGCTCAATAAGCTTCAAACATGAAACCCAGCTTTGTTAGAATGGTTAACCTTTCTGAATGTCACATCCAGCAAATCCATTTAAATGAATCTCACACCAAAAAAATCATAGCCCCCTTGCTAGCCAGTCCGGGAAAGAGTCACAAATCTTAAACCAAAAGTTCATATTCTTTAAGGAAGAAGGCTTTCAGTCTAAATCATACTGTCTGTCTCTCAATACATGGACAACCAAATGATGCAATGGTTTTTAAACAAACAATACTTTCTTATGTATTTACCCATATGTCATTTTCTACTCCCTCTCGTTAGATCAATATGTTACTTCACAAGGGATACTGAAGATGAATGACTGTTATTCCTTACTGTGGCAAGAAAGACACACTTGAATTCTTCTCAACATGCATTCAATGCTTCAGATAGTTTATATCAAACAATGTATGCAAAGTTTCCTTTCAGTTTGAGAGATGTATTTGATACTTAGTGCACTAGACCCAACATTTTCAAACTTGGATCCTTGAAGCTAGGTACTGAAAACCATATATAGATGCCTAAATGATTATCTTCAAAGACATTGTGCACCTGCAGCTCCTACTGAAGTCCAGTGCCTAAGCAGGGATTCAGGCACCTAACTGTAGGATCTAGACCCACAAAGAGATTTAGGCATCTAAATCCACAAAAAAATTGATGACTTTAGGGGCCTAAGTCCACAATTTAGATCCTCAAAACCACCACTCAGCTGTTGTCTACCCTGCAGTTGCCTGAATTCCTTAGACAACTAAGTTTCCACCAGTACAGTCACTATGGCACCTGAAAATCTGCCTTGTCAAAGCCCCAGTGAGCTCCTTAAACTAGGCGTTCTCCTGCCTATCTCTCCTGCAGGTCCTAATCCAGGAGGCATTCTCAGTGGCTGCCTAATGGGCAGGAGGAGGAGGAGGAGGAGGTGGTTCTATTTATACAATTGTAAAGAAAGAAAATGTTCTCATGGAATGCAAACTTCTGCTAGCTGAAAAAAATGTTTAACCCCCAGAAAATCAGTGCTATCTTACTCCTCGTGGACAAGAGTGTGCAGGGCAAGAGGAAAGGGTATATGGATGTATATCATCCTTCACTGCAGCCAGTTAAATGGATCAATTTCTGTAGGATATCACTATGACCAAATTCCCCTGAGCTACAGGAGACACTGTATCTACACTAGCATGACATATGGGTTAAAGTCACAATTTAGCCTCAACTTAACAGCATATAGGTCAACATTTTCAAATTTGGGAACCTCCCTACTTAGCATGCTGGCTTTTGCAAATCCCATTCTTGGGTCAAACTCTCCTCATGCATTGTATGCATAACTGGGTGCATAACTCAGGGCTGTGGATTTCCCTAGGTGGCAGGGCACCTGAAGTTAGGCACTGCAATAGTGATTCTAAAGTGACCTTTGTGAACCAAACCAAATAGTTATGCGAGAGCTTATTTATGTTTCCAAAGTTTGCCTATGTGACTATGAATAGTTAACCTAATTGAATTACCTGCCATAGCTAATTTCTGTCTTGTCATTCTCACTGATACCTATCCCCATTGGTATAAGCCATCAGCAGGGTAATATTGTAAGGACTGTAAAATAAAATAATATAGGAAGGACCAGGCATATAATTATTTGTAAATGGCAATGGTCATCAAGAATTTTCTGGATAAAAAACAGTCTTCAGAGCTTCCGCTTTCAGGCTGCTTACTATCAATTAGATTCTGCTCCTGTTATTTAAATTGAACAGTACCTTAATCTTGAGTACTCCTGTTCAGAGCAAAGTACTATTCATTCTGAATAACAGGAACAGAATCAGATCCTGCGTGACTAATTACATTCGCATAACAAGCATGCTGGAAGCTATGGAGTAATACTACATCTAGCCACTTTCCCCCCATCCCCATCATTTGCGTAGGGCCTCTGGCTCTGTGACATCTACCCAGCCTGCACCTGGCCCACCCCCAACATCACCTCTAGTCCAACCCGTGTTTGCCACACGGAGGGTGTGGCACCTCTTCTGTAAGGCTATTGTATCAGTGTTTCCCCATCCCAAAGCATAAGTGATGCAGAGCCCTGCACCCCTTGGCCTTCCACATTGGGGTGAAATCACCCACCGTGTGTTCCCCAGGATTAGTCAGAAAAAATGTTGTATTTCATTTTTAAAAAACAAAAAGTCAGACACTTCGGATACAAAGTATGTGAAGAATATTTAAATGTTTGGGAAAGGTTTATTCCAGTCTATTTCACTGGAAGGCTGCCAGAGGCAGCTTGGAGCCTGTGGGGGGAAAGTGTTTATTGTGGTCAGTGTGGTAGTATCAGAGGCAGCAGGAGCAGAGCAGGATGGAGCTGCAGCAGAAACAACTTGATTGTAGAAAGTGCAAAAGTCAAAATAATCAGCCTGTGAGAAGTCCAGAGTGAAACGGATACAGTTGGGCTTTGGAAAAACTGGGAGCTAATTTAATGAGCTTAGTAGCTGTGAAACAATTTAGCTGTGGCATGGCCTTTGTGCCAGAAACATATAAAGAGGACATGGTGCCCCATCCGAGCACCAAAATAGAGACTTAAAATTCTGACCTCTCTGTCTTCTCTTCTTATATCAAATCTGCATAGTGTGGCAAACCTCTTCATACAAACCATACGTGCCCTGCGAAATGGTCTTAATGCTGTTTTTCTGCTTCCTTGTAATTTCTTATTTTTTGTCTTATTTTCCTCTTTCACAATGGAAAAAAAAAAGGTTAGATTAGAAAACTTCAATTAAGCCTTTAAAAAGACCATCTGCTGAATGCTGACTGGGGTTTCATGTAAACAAAATGCCTGCGCTGGTTACAAACAAATGATCTTATCTATTGTATTGTGTTACAAATTAAAATTAGATTAAGCCACCTACATGGTACCTCCGCTGAATCTTAAATTTCTTATGGAAACTGAATGTTTGCTGCAAGTATTCATTCGGCCTGATGAGAGCCTCATTATTTTTGTACCAGCAGTACACACTGGGTATAGCATAATCAAAGCCTGGGGGTACGTATTAATTATCCTTTTGAATAGTGATGAAATTTTAAAAAGATCTCCTTTAGGCTCACATCATCAGCAGATGAAACAAAGCTTTGCACAGCTTGTGAGCAGTGGCTCACATGTGTTTTTACATCTGTTCAGGATATTTCAATTTGAAGCGCAACAAGCCAAGTCTGGGATTAAAGACCAGGATAAAAAAAAAATCTGCAACAACAAACAGGCCACACCCCTTCCCATCTAAAAGGGAGGGGGAAGGAGGGAGAATTAACTTGTTAAAAATGCACAACTCCAATGTTTTGTATTAGTGTTATTTAAAAGAGGGATTTAACATTTAAAGGCTGTCATGTTGTCTACATGCCAGGGCTGATTAACTGGTCACCTGTTATTGTTCCTTGATTGTTGCATATAGCAAGATTCCAGTTCTGTGCTATTAGCACTAGATGTGATCATGCTGGTGCACTGCTGTTTTCTTCTTTATTATACATTACATTAGAATTAAAGGGAAAGGAAGCTTAGCTCTTCTGAATTTGTGCAGATCAGTGTTTTTCCAGCTTACAACAAGAATGAACAAATGATTGGGAGAGAGCAGAGCCCCTTTGTCAATAGACTTTTATTATCCTCGCTGCATTATCTTACAATTACATGGTAATTGCTTTGAATGAATATGAATGCATCAAATACAAAATATTTTAGTTGGGCAATGTAGAAGCTGTGAGTGACAGAGAGCAGCAAAATGCATGATTTAACTCCTACTGCTGTGATGTGGAAAAAACCTAACTGTTCACTAAGGATGGAGATGTGTCAGCCTTATCTTTGAATTTCCTGTTTGTTTTGAGTGTGTAATACAATCATAGGGCCAAATTCTGCAATGGTAATGTAGACAAGTTCCACTGAAGGGAGCTTTGCCTCTATAAGGACTGCAGGATCAAACTGATAACATTTACATGTCTAAATGTCCATTTTTTTGTTTTCATTCCATTTCTTTCTCTCTCATTAGCACTTGAGAAAGGTGTAAATACCATTAGAGCCAAATTTTAATGAGGAATAAGTGGGTAGAATTAATGGAGTTGCATCTGCTTGCACTAGTCTGAATTTGGATCATAATATTTATCTATGATGTTAAAAGGTTCATTTACTTTTGGACAATACATAGGGCCAAATTCTACCCTTGCATGCACAGTTCTCAACAGAAGTCTCATGATTCTTTCCATGGAGTTAACACTATAAGTTAATTTTTACCCATTGACTTGAACAAAGGCTGTACACATATACATGAAGGTAAAATTTGCCTTAAAGACTGGAAAGAATGCCTTTGAGCTCTTATGATATCAAAAGTATTTTAGCTATTTTTAAAAGGTGCACAGTAACACACAAACCACCAGGAGCCTGTAAATATATTATTTGAAATGCATAGTTCTTCAGTATGTTAGAATGTCTTGAAGCTGTGTAATATTTATAGATTTTTTTAAAGGCACAAATAAGTCACCTGGTGGATTGGGCAAAAAAGAACCATTGCACTCAGGAGGGTAAAAATATCTATATACATGATGCAAACAAACAAAAAGCATCTTATTTATAACTCAGTGGATCATTTCAATCCATCATGCTAATCTCTGTTAGTGTATATTATAAAATGAGCAGGACTAATGGAATCATTTGATTGGAATCGTAACCTCCTTCTCAGCTGTTGAAATACTGTGCCCTAAACTTAGGGCAAGGTGCTTTGGTGTGTGCATGGATCTCTTGTTAAAGTGAGTGGAAGCCTCACATGCATCTGAGGACAGAATTTTGCTCACAGGTTGAAATCTCAGGGCTTTCTCCTGCTTCCATTGGAGTCACTGGTTGTTTTGCCTGAGTAAGGTCTGAAGGGGGCAAGCCCATATTTAGTTATGGTGAATTTTTCATGCAGAGAATGAATACTGCTATTATTAAACATTAGCAATGCTAATAAGTGGAATAACATACTCCAAATTGTGTGGCTATAGTGAGAGAACAGCTGTTGGTGTTTTTGCCCAGGTGCTGCAAGTCCTATCATTTACTATTCTTCTTCTAAGATCCATAGCATGGGCCATACCAATATAAATAAGAATACATGATTAAAAATAGTTACTGCAGATTGGCTACTATCCATATGCTAACATGAATAAAAGCTAAACTATTTTTTTTAAATGTAGCACAGCTTATATAAAGCCTGTTGAATTTGAATAATGAAACTTTTTCTGAGTTAGAAATGACAGTGTTAAAAACTGCTTTCCTGTAAAATAAAGTGACCAAAAGTATTTTTTTTTCATATTTATAAAATAGTGCTTGCAGGCTGACACTTTGCATGCCAAGTTTCAGCCTAAAGCGAATTTTAACAGCTGACTTATAAACCCCTAAAAATAGGGTTTTGTAATGGAAGTGCTGACACAACTTTATCTATCACAGTGAGAATGGCACAGCTATAATTAAAAGCACATAGTGTACTTTGTCTTTGACTAACATAAATAGCTACCAGGATAGCTTGCAATACAGTTTCTTCATGTTACACTGACTGCAGGACAAGGATAAGCTAATTTTTATTGATGCCCACTGCTGTGAATTATTAAAAGTTAATGTGTCCATTAATTTCTCCACATACTTATATGCACACACCCCTAAAAATCACTACAAAGTGGTGGATGCAAACCAGCAATTGGAATAGACCATGACACTATTTTAGCACAATATTGAGGCAGAACAGGGTTGGTTTATCTATCCGAATGATAAATTAGAGGTTCGGTTGGCTCCAATTGAAATAAAAAAGTAATGCCCATTGACTAGTCAAAGTCTTTGGAGTAAAGAAGCCATAAAAGTGCAAAGCACTGTTGTTGTTTTGCAGTGACAATTATTTTTTAATTATATTTTACTCAATAAGAGCTAGGTAATTAAACCAAAATGACCGATTTTGATTTCCCAACACATTTCTTCTTTCTTGTTTCTCCTTCCCTCCCCTATCTACTATGCTTATATGTCCCTAGCCTCTTCCCTGTGAGTTCACTTCTCCCTTCCTCTACCTTTCTCTACTTTGCAGGCCTCTCCCCATTTGTCTCCTTCCCCCAAGTGCTTCCAATATTTATCAGGGCTCGATTCTGTATTCCTTGCACATCTAAAATTTCCATTGAAATCATTGAGCATGTTGGGTACTCAGGGGAAGCAGCATCAGGCTTTTTGTGCCTGCCTCTAGTCCCCCTTTTCTGGGAGGCTTTGCAGGTATAAATTAGGTGGTAAAACAAATGTAAAATCCAAGGCCCTCATTCTGCAAACACTACATACATTAATAGCTTTACATGAGTTACTATTCACTTGCATAAGTGTGTGACGGGTTGGATCACAGAAACCCCCTTGGGAGCTGCCACCCGATGTGCAAAGACTACCCCTGCTTCTGTTTTCCCTGCCAGCTCAGGACTCCAGCACCCTGTCTTGCTGAGCCAGACACTCCCGTCTGGCTCCAGACACAGACCCAGGGTCTGAATCACTTGTCCCAAAGCTGCAAGTTTACCTGAAAACAGCTTGCAGTAGCGTGCTTGTCTTTAGCACTCAGATGCCCAACTCCCAATGGGATCTAAACCCAGATAAATCCGTTTTACCCTGCATAAAGCTTATGCAGGGCAAACTCATAAATTGTTCGCCCTCTATAACACTGATAGAGAGATATGCACAGTTGTTTGCTCCCCCAGGTATTAATACATACTCTGAGTAAATTACTAAATAAAAAGTGATTTTATTAAATACAGACAGTAGGATTTAAGTGGTTCAAAGTAGTAACAGACAGAACAAAGTAAGTCACCAAGCAAAATAAAATAAAATGCGCAAATCTATGCCTAATCAAACTAAATATAGATAATCTCACCCTCAGAGAGGCTTCAGTAAGTTTTTCTCAGACTGGACACCTTCCAGGCCTGGGCACAATTCTTTCCCCTGGTACAGCTCTTGTTGCAGCTCAGGTGGTAGCTAGGGGATTCTTCATGATGGCTTCTCCCCTTCTCTGTTCTCTTCCCCCCTTTATATATCTTTTGCATAAGGCGGGAACTCTTTGTCTCTCTGGGTTTCCACCCCCCCTCACTGGAAAAGCACCAGGTTAAAGATGGATTCCAGTTCAGGTGACATGATCACATGTCACTGCAAGACTTCATTACTCACTTGCCAGCACACACATATACAGGAAGACTCACAGGTAAATACAGCCATCTGCAGACAATGGGAGTCATCAAGATTCCAAACCATCATTAATGGTCCACACTTTACACAATTACAATAGGCCCTCAGAGTTACATTTTATATTTCTAGTTTTAGATACAAGAGTGGTACATTTATACAAATCAGATGATCACATTCAGTAGATTATAAGCTTTGGAATGATACCTTACAAGAGACCTTTTGCATGAGGCATATCCCAGTTACTTACATTCACTTATTACCGTATTTTCTCTAAAACTATCTCAGTTACATTATATTGACTTCTTATCAAGTTTTTTATAAAACCATATAGACTGCACAACGTCACAAAGTG
The DNA here is from genome assembly GCF_013100865.1 of Trachemys scripta elegans. Lineage (NCBI taxonomy): Eukaryota > Metazoa > Chordata > Testudines > Emydidae > Trachemys > Trachemys scripta. Next base: position 224,939,042 of record NC_048298.1, on the reverse strand, counting down.
TTTCCAGGATCTGGCCCCCATGTTATAAAGTACTTTTGATTCAACTATTTAGCAGAGACAGAGTGGAGATTGTGCCTGTCCCTGACATGAAAGTACCTCTGTGAGCCACTGGTAGACACTGCCATTTTCCAAAAGCAAAAAAGTGGGTTTTAAAAGACAATTCTTTCAGGAAAGAACATGCTCCCAACAGAACATACCCAAGCTGGATACAAGGGGGAAGATCCTCAGCTGGTGTAAACTGTCACAGCTCCATTAATATGCCCCAAGGATTTTTAGAGAAGGATTTAAGAGAGCGAAATGGGAGGTACAGGAAGAAAGGGCAACTTCCTGACCAGGATACAATAAAAGGTGGAAAATAGATAATAAAGAAAAAATAAAATAGATAATCAAAGACAGTCAAACATTTTTGAATGAAAAACACCCTTTTTCTAAATGAAATATTTTGTGGAAAACATTGTTTCTTTCTAAATGTCCCGTGTTTATTGTTAATGAAAAACAAACAAAAAAATGAAAATTATGGGAGGGTTCAAGATTGAAAACCAGTTATTGAAAACCAATATTTTTCAGTTCATGCTAAAAAAAGTTTGTTTGTTTTGTAGTTAAACAGGAAAATGTCCATTTAAAAATGAAAATGTTTCACTTCTTTTGAAATTTTTCATTGGAAAATATTTACCAATCCACTCTAGTGGAAAATAAATATGAAAAAAAAATAATTGACAGAGGCGTGCTTGTATTGCTTATAGTTTAATTTGTCTACAGATCCTTTGGGGATTTTTTAGTGGCATAATTCTTTTCTTTTATTCCTAATAATATTTACAGAGGTCCACAGGATAATGCTAAAAATACAATTTATGCTGGGACATCTCTTTTCAGGTGGCTTTGGTGCTTGTTTTTCGGCCTCATGCCTAACACAACCCACCCAAGGCACAGCAATATCCCAGCATAACACAAACTTGGTCGTGTCTTATTGCTTAAATAACACCATAAGGAAATTAAAAGGCTTGCTGGATATGATTTTCATTGTTATGGCATATGAAGCCCTGAATTTTTTTTTTTTTTTTTTTTTTTAGTACCTATGGCTGAAAAAAAATCCTCTGACTAAATTTCTTTTGATATTAATACAAAATACTTACCCTTGTCCATCTTCACAGATCTCAGATCATGCAGCAGTATAAGCACTTTCATATTTGTCGTAATGTGATACAGCAATAGTGTGCCATTTGTCAGTTCTAAGGCTGAATCAGTGTAAGTTTAATGCCCTCTACTGGGAGAATCAATAGGTTAAGTGATTTGTCTTCAGATCTCTAATCACTAGTGTTGGAGCCTTAGAGATGTGGTTACTGCAGACTTAAAAATAAAAAGCGTTACTTATTTCACCAATGTAGTCCTTTCACCACAATATAATGGGGGTGGAAAGAGAACAAGGCTCTAATTAATACCAACATTCTTTCATGAAACTGCAGTGCCAGTAGCAACAAGAAAAGAATAAAGAGCACAGGATGCAGCTTCACAACCATGCTGTTTTAACGCAAAAGCATTCAGAAATAGTGAATAAGGCCTGAACCCTCAACATATCGCTCATGGGCAGAATCCTGTCCATGTATGGAGCCCCACTGACCTCCGTGGGGGTATGCAGGAGTCCGGACATATGCAACAAGTGATAGCATTGTGATATTATTGTGCAAGTACTTTGTATGGTATCGATACTCATTGACCAAATATAATGTTTCTGTCTGATTCCTTGAAAAAAATGTTGGTTGCACTTAGGAGTTTGCTTAGTAAATACAGCTTTAGAAATGTGCAAACAACCAATTTTTCAGTTTGGGGACAGAATCAAATAATCAGGAAAAAATTAAATTCAGGCCACTCTGAAATTAATTTTTTTCAAATTTTGGCGAACCAAAGAACTCAAATCTTTTTTGTTTCAGGTTGAATGAAATGCTTTGTTTGACCCAAAGTAAAATGTTTTCGCTTTGAGGGATTTTTCTGTTTTCTTTAAATAAAATTGAATTTAAAAAATTGAAATTTGAAATGAAAAGTTGTTTAGAATAAGAAAAATGTAAAAACTTGGTTTTGAAAATGTCAGAACAAAACGTTTCAGATTATATTTTTCTGAAACAATTTAGCAAATTCAACATGAATTTGCAAAATATTTCAGTCCACTCAAATTTGCTGTTTTGGGCAAAAAAGTTTTGTCTGACAAATTTGACCCACATGATAGCCAGCAATAGAAAAAATCTGCATTCAGTGGCTGGTGTAGGCAACACAATTGCATAGTGATCTCTGTATTGACATTCAGGACCTTCTTATATTCATTCTCAATTTGTCCTTCACTCCCCAGGCCAGGAAAGGTAAATAAAGTTGGGAAGGCTGATGGGTTAGTTCCTAAAGGGAAAAAGTGGCTCCCATAATTCAGTAATGACCCTACCGAATAAGAGCCGTGATGGTCCCTGAAGGATGTTCATTCCAGTTCTTTAGCTGGGAGAAGGATGATTGTATGGCATATCAGAAGGCAACATAAGTGGAAGAAAAACATATGACAGGAAAAAAGGGAATAAAAAAATGGGACAAGAGTTTCTTACACATTGAGAAAGGCAGTGCAGCTTCATCTTTGCATCTTCACTCTTCACCTTTGCAATGAGTTCATTGGGAGTTTTGCATGAGAAAGGTCTGTGGAATATTTTTTCCAAAACAAATTAACATCAGGAACTGTTAAGAAGGAGACCACAGATTAGAGGTTTTCCTTGTGGAATTTTCTGCTAAATTGTTTAATCAACTGGGGGAGGGGAAAGGGGTTGCCTTCTGCCTCTGGAAAAGGTGGGTCCCACAGAGAAACTTTAGGGATTCTCCTAGGATCTGAATGGATTCTGAGAGCCCATTTAAACAGAAAAATCCAGCCTTTGCACTGACTCCCTCCCTAAGTCAGCACACTGTGCTTTGTAATGTCTAGGCACTACTGGGTGGGATACAGAAACTGTTTCCACTTTACCTCTGAATTTGATCACTTGCATGGTCTTAAATTAAACCCATAATGATCCGAGTGGCTATTTTGCGCTTTAATTCCCTTTGCTTTTTCACAGCGGTAATTAAATAAGAAAGAAAAAGAGTCAGAGATAATTGATTGAACTGATTCCAGAAGAAAATGTTGCTCCTGTTCCTCTTTTGCTGTATTTGGTGTTAAAAATAGATCTGGGTGAATACTGCCAAAAACAATTTTATGAATATTCCTTTGATATTTTTTTAATGGATTAACTTCAGCTGTGTTCATTGCCCTTTTGTGTGCATGTTCCATGCATTTGAACAATCTAGTTTGCTCATGCAAAGAAAACATGAAGCTTGTATGTTTGAATTGTCACAAAAAGTGAAGATTAAATTGGGTTCTATGAGCATTCATACCAGATACTTGTTTACAAGGTTTATGCATATCCAATAAGAGAACAAGAATGGTACTGTGTGATGTATGTGACCAATCAAAACTAAGAATATGGTTCAAATTCACAACAGATTTTAGGGAGATATCTATTAGAATGCTAAAAATATTTTTTTCAAAATTTTGATTTATTTTGCAAAATATTTTTAAAATAGTTGACAAAAATATTTGCTGATTTTCAACCAGGTTATAGAAAGATGGAATTTTTTTGAAAATTAGAAATGTTGACTTTTATATTTTTGACCAGCTGTAATATTTAGACCTCATGTTTTCATGACTGGTGTGTAGTGAATACTTATTTGAATACTAGCGTTTGGGATTGAGTATGATTGTCACATGGTATGGCTTCTGTTCCCCCACTGGAGAACCTTTAGAAACAGAGGAAGTGACGGAAGAAAACATTGAGATGTAGGAAACACATTAGTAAAATAGAGAAAGAAAGGAAATAAACTGGCTTAAGGAAATTTTGAGACATTTAAAATCTTTTACTATCCTGTTTTGCTCAAGACATAGTTAACAATATAACTGAGCCCCAGATTAAAAAGTAGTTGGTTCCTTGCACAGTGAGGGATGGGATATTATTGCTAACCTAAAGAATTAAAAAATCAAGAGTCAGGCCATATTAAATAACATGTGATCTTTAAAAATAATAAATTTTAAGTTCAGTTTGTCTTCTGGTTTGTGAGCTGCTAAAGTATAGTCAAGTCATGTTTTCAAGCTTTGCTCATGAATTATGAAGACCAGAAACTTACCTATAAAAAATGAAAGCTGGCGTTCTTTCATAATCCTATGAATCCATGAGCTGGGGCTTTGATAAAAACATCAGATCATGTGAGATAAAATCATGACACCTGGTAGCACTGGGGAATGTGTCTGCAATGTGGAACATTGTATGAGCCCTAGCATCCCAGCACATCTACAACTGGCTGGAATGTTGGTAGGCGGAGCCAAGGCACCACCCCTTCCTTGTTGCTGCTCATTCTCATCCATCTGAACAGCGGTGGAGTATTACAACCTGTAGAGGTTGCTTGTTTTCCTCCCACGCCACGCAACTACTACCGGTCTGGGTAGGCAGCTCAGAGGAGAAAAGGAGGGTCTCATATGTTCACTTCATTCACTGTATGGGCATGTAGGATGGGTCACACTCTAGTCTTACATTCACATGACTAAGGGTTATTTCCAAAATGAAAGTGTGGCACAAAATGGTTACATGAAGGTTTTCAGAAAAGTGAACAAAAAAGGGAGACCAAACATAGTCAGATCAAATCATGATTCTGCAATTTAGAAGTGACTGCTAGCTTTGTCTGTCTGTCTAGGACCTCATTACCACAGTATCTGACTCCTGCCTATGGGCTTACAGTGCTTTTGAGGCCAACGGGAAATACTGCCATATGACAGCCTCAATCTAAATAAGCATGGAAAACAATTGTTATTTCAGGTGGTGAGATTCCCTGGAGAAAATTACTTCAATTAATTTATTTTTCTAATTCATAAAAATGCGCCGAAGGTGACCTCTAGGCACACATGCAAAAACTGTAAAATCAGATTCCTTCATTAATGAATGGACACCATGTCAACTAATGGGGGGGGGAACCCTCCCCAAATACAAGCAAAACTCAAACCACCTCTCAGAAATAGCCTTTGTAAATAGATAGACCTGGCATCAGGCCTTGAAATTCATCAGTCTTGGATGACAGAGAGAACGGATTCCATTGTTGAGAGGTCACGGGCCATATACACTGAATCATAGAATCATAGAATATCAGGGTTGGAAGGGACCTCAGGAGGTCATCTAGTCCAACCCCCTGCTCAAAGCAGGACCAATTCCCAACTAAATCATCCCAGCCAGGGCTTTGTCAAGCCGGGTCTTAAAAACCTCCAAGGAAGGAGACTCCACCACCTCCCTAGATAACGCATTCCAGTGCTTCACCACCCTCCTAGTGAAATAGTGTTTCCTAATATCCAACCTAGACCTCCCCCACTGCAACTTGAGACCATTGCTCCTTGTTCTGTCATCTGCCACCACTGAGAACAGCCGAGCTCAATCCTCTTTGGAACCCTCCTTCAGGTAATTGAAGGCTGCTATCAAATCCCCCCTCATTCTTCTCTTCTGGAGACTAAACAATCTCAGTTCCCTCAGCCTCTCCTCATAAGTCATGTGCTCCAGACCCCTAATCATATTTTTGCCCTCCGCTGGACTCTTTCCAATTTTTCCACATCCTTCTTGTAGTGTGGGGCCCAAAACTGGACACAGTACTCCAGATGAGGCCTCACCAATGTCGAATAAAGGGGAACGATCACGTTCCTCGATCTGCTGGCAATGGCCCTACTTATACAGCCCAAAATGCCGTTAGCCTTCTTGGCAACAAGAGCACACTGTTGACTCATATCCAGCTTCTCATCCACTGTGACCCCTAGGTCCTATTCTGCAGAACTGCTACTTAGCCATTCGGTCCCTAGTCTGTAGCAGTGCATGGGATTCTTCCGTCCTAAGTGCAGGACTCTGCACTTGTCCTTGTTGAACCTCATCAGGTTTTTTTTGGGCCAATCCTCTAATTTGTCTAGGTCCCTCTGTATCCGATCCCTACCCTCTAGTGTATCTACCACGCCTCCTAGTTTAGTGTCATCTGCAAACTTGCTGAGAGTGCAGTCCACACCATCCTCCAGAACATTAATAAAAATATTAAACAAAACCGGCCCCAGGACCGACCCTTGGGGAACTCCGCTTGAAACCGGCTGCCAACTAGACATGGAGCCATTAATCACTACCCGTTGAACCCGACGATCTAGCCAGCTTTCTATCCACCTTACAGACCATTCATCCAGCCATACTTCTTTAACTTGGCGGCAAGAATACTGTGGGAGACCGTATCAAAAGCTTTGCTAAAGTCAAGGAATAACACACCCACTGCTTTCCCCTCATCCACAGACCCAGTTATCTCCTCATAGAAAGCAATTAGGTTAGTCAGGCATGACTTGCCCTTGGTGAATCCATGCTGACTGTTCCTGATCACTTTCCTCTCCTCTAAGTGTTTCATAATTGATTCCTTGAGGACCGGCTCCATGATTTTTCCAGGGACTGAGTTGAGGCTGACTGGCCTGTAGTTCCCTGGATCCTCCTTCTTCCCTTTTTTAAAGATGGGCACTACATTAGCTTTTTCCAGTCATCCGGGACCTCCCCCGATCGCCATGAGTTTTCAAAAATAATGGCTAATGGCTCTGCAATCTCATCCACCAACTCCTTTAGCACCCTCAGATGCAGCGCATCCGGACCCATGGACTTGTGCATGTCCAGTTTTTCTAAATGCCACTCTTTTTTTTTAAATTTGATTTTTAGCCATATGTAGTCACTTTTTTTCTTCCCTTAATCTTACCTCCTTTTCTCAATAATTTAAATACAAAATAATAACATTTTGAAAAGTTGATTGGAGAAGCAGTGTGGTCTAGTGGAAAATGTGCTAGAAACTTTTGGTAAAAGGATAACTCAGTGCATCAGAAATGCACTCAGGATGGGAACATGCTGCTTTATTCAATTACTTACACAGGGTGAGGGGAGGCAGGGAACACCCACTGATGAAACCAAGGAAGAGATAGAGCCTGGCTCCAACCCATAATACTCTGAGTAACCAAGTTAACCCCTTGATGACCACTTTACTATAGCACTGGACTGAGAAATTGAGTCAGGAGACCTGGATTCTATTCTGCTTTCACAGGTGCGTTTGCATCAGAGCAAATGTAGGGAAAGTGTGGGTTCAGAGACATACCATTACAACAGCTAGCGCCAATCAGAGCAGGGTCCCATGATGGCAGGCCCTGTACAAACACAGTAAGACAGTCACTACCGTGAAAACTCACGTTACTTCCATTTTCATTTGTCTTGCCTTGTGATGGCCAACTGTGCTTGGAGAGAAAAATTATTTTCAGCGTATCATTTCTTATTCTTATCCACATGAAATTGGCTATTCTGTAAGATACAGCTCTGCAGCATGCATATTGAACTAACGCTTGATGGAGCATATGAGAGGACAATGAGTTGCTCACCAAACAATTGAGACCTAGGCTGAGGAATTACCCCATAAAGTCATTTCAAAACTGGACTTGGAAATAAAATGCTTTAAGGCCTGGGCTGCACTGTGCTAATACCGGTTCAGCAGCACTGGTGCAAGCTACATTGGTAGTCCTCCTATGGCCAAACTCCTAGTTGCTGCCAACATTTTAACACCGCTCCAAGCAGGCCTAACAGAGAGTGTTAAGATTGTCAGAGGCCTGGCTACACTAGAGCTCCCAAAATTACTAACACCAGTGTAGCTGAACCAGCATTAGCAACAGTGGGAATTTATTAGAGGCGGCACAAGAAAGAGAGAGGTGATGGGTGAAGTGATCCATATGGACCCTGTTTATCTCCCATTGAAATCCACTGCAAAATTCCTCCAGATATCATTCAGATCAGGTCCTGTATACTTTACTTATCTCACAGAGATCTCAGACCTTAAATAATAATAATAATTATTATTTCATCAGCAACTGTGGGTTTTCTATTAGTACCTTCTTGTTTTGCATAGAAAATAATGTAGCATGGCATACTTTATAAATAAACATATTTGAACACATGATGGAATTTCAGCTGCTATGTGAGCCAATTTTTCAATATTAAGAAAGAAAGTTTGTGTCTGGACTTCCCATATAAACCCCTATTTATAACCCTGTGGGGAAAAAATATCCTTTGGGGCTGAAACTTAGTATACAAGTTTGAACAGACCAGGTTCTGTTCAACCTGGAGAGTTTCTGCTGAGATGAATGCAGATCAGTGCAAAAGTTCTTTAAATTTTTAGGCTAGGAGGAAATCTGTTTTTCTCTACAATTCTGCTAGAATAGATCTGAGATAGTTTTTTGTTGCTGTTGTTGCCTGGGCACAAAAAACACAATGGGTTTCTGTAGTTCAATTTTTCTTACTTCTATTTTAAAAAGCATATAAGAATTTTAAAAAAGCCGAACTTGACAAAATGTATGGCCTATGTATATGCATATGGGTGCAGTGGACCCAGCTCCAGGATTGTGTAATCATATGTTTACCACACTGACAGCTAACTATTTAGGCTGTACTATCTCTCCAATCTTGTATTTAGCTGTCACACCCTTAGTACCTTTCCTAGTCCTGAAGAAGAGTCTATGTAACTCAGAAGCTTGTCTCCCTCCCCAACAGAAGTTGGTCCAATAAAAAAAATTACCTCTCACCCCGTCTCTCTAATATCTGGGACTGACACAGTTACAACAACACTGCATACGACATTGACAGCATGGCATAATAACTGTTCAAAAAGAGAGAGAAATTTTATCTGTTATTTATATTTTTCCCAAAATAAACATTTTTTAAAAAAACTAGCAACATTTGGAACTTAGTCCAACTCAGTGTCTTTTGCTGTTTGTTCATTAATAACTGAGAGACTGATATTGATGACCACATTTTTCAGCAGTTGAACATGTTATCTGTTGCGCATGGGGGGAAAGGAGCATCCTCAAACATTCACATGCATTTTTGCATATGACCTGAATTTGCATCTGCACATCAAGTAAGTGCATGTATAAAGTGCACCTCTTGTGTACACAAATGCGAGTGTATGCATACACATTGTTTTCTGCCTCTTTTTTTTTTAAAAAAAGGGCTTTCATAATGGCTGCTGTGCATATGTAGTGAAGGTATCACAGTATTTAAGGGTTTAAGGGCTGAATGCAAGAAAGGAACTCTATTGAATCAAGATTCCCCACAGAGTTCACTGGGACTGGACTGGCACATTGCTAATACTTCGCAGTTTCCTGTGAACTTCCACGGAAGCCAAATTGATTTGGAAAGAGAGGATCCAGTTGGAGTATGAAGACATCTGTAATCTACTAACATAATATAACTTGAGGACATGTATTCCCTAAAACTATATTAAACTAATATAGAGCAAAGAAATGCACCAGTAACGGGATAGTATATTTCCAGTACCAGCTGAGACCCAATAAATCTGTGCAGTACATGCCACAGTGCCTTAATAGTACTAGAGGAGATGCAGGATGTTTCCCCCATCATAGTACACTTCTTTGCTGTGCATCACATTGTAAACACTCTTTTAAAGATAGTGGTTTGGTTTTGCATAGATAAGTAATATTTGCGCCACGTGTCTGTAAATACATCATACTGTGTATACTAGTAATGTGCTACAAAAATCTCAGCCTATTCTAGCTCCCTTCTTCTATCGTGTTAGCATCTGTTTGTGGTAGGCTGAGATGATGAGGTGCTAATATGATACAGTGAAGGAAGTATAATCCCTTAACATTTTTGTGTCACATTTGTATAATATACTACACTGATCTGACCAGACTTTCATGTGCTAGTACCCTAGGAATGCTATTCCAGCTCCCCCCTCATCAGTGCCTTTGAACGTTTGTGAGTGATTTCCTGTACATATTCCATGTAAGAATGTGCACACATTCTTTTCCTGGTCAACAAAGGAGGGTTTTCTATGGCCATTTGTTTTCAGAGTAATGACATTCAAGAGCGAATTGCACTAAAGAGGGAAATGTGTTCAGTGTTGTTCTTTTTTCCTCTGGGTCAGAGGTAGAAGAAATAAAAGGTGCAGCCTCTCCAATATAACCAAACATCCATTCAAAAGGCTTTGTGCAGCTGTCGGGAGCAGATTTTTTTTAATGTTAGATATTAATCTACAGGTTACAGAACAAAAACACAAACTAAGATGTCTGAATAGTCCATGGAACATTAACTCTTCAAAAAGCTGTGTGGACCAGTGGACTGGGTAACAAATTGAGTTGTGGGAAGACCTGGTTCTAGTCCTAGCTCTGTTGTTGACTTGTATTAACCTTAGGCAATTGTCTGTGCTTCCTTTTCCCATTCCACCCTTTCTTTGTCTTGTCTATTTAGAATATAAGCTCTTCAGGACATACACTCTAAATGTATCATTTGCCTGCATCTCTTCCTGTGTGTCTCTACAGGGCTTAGCACAATGAAGCCTTGTTCTTGGTTGGGGCCTCTAGTTGCTACTGTAATATGAAAAAAACAAAACAAAAAAACAGCATCCAGCAAAGAACATAATAGAAATAAACTGGATAGTATTATATTTGTTAAGTGTAATTGGCCTCATCTAGCAGTCTTTACTCAGGAAAAGAATCCCATCTAAGAGAGGATAAAAGAGACAGGTTTAAAACTTCAGAAAGCTTCTGCTGATTCAATTAAGATTTCTCCTGTCTGTGCAGCCAGAGTGTAAGTTAGACACAAAAAACAGATATATAATTGTGAAAACTGACCTCACAGTAAAGGCTCAGTGGTGGCGGGAAGACACAACTCCATCGTGTAGGTAGTAAGGAAGCGCAGGCATGATATCTCCCAGAGCTCTGGGGAGCCCAGCCTTCCGAAGGTGTGTGGTGTGTGCACCTCCTCCCTTGTACAGGGTCAGGTGTAGTGGCTGGTGATGACCCTTACACCACTTTGGGGAAGCTTTCCTTGACCTCTTTTTATCTTTTTATTTGAACAACTGGAATGTAATCTGCCTGCATGTCTGAGCTCAGAATCTGAACTCCTGCCTTTGTCCTTTAAAATTAAAGAACAACCTCTTTACGAGAGAATGTCATATGTTTACTTTGGACCTGAACCTGCAAGATTCTGGGCTCCTTCAACTGCCATTAAAATCAGTGGCCTAGAGATCACCCCCTCCGACAAAAAGCCCCAGGAAGCAAGGGTCTAGCAAAGGAAATCTCAATGAGGATCCCCCTTATCAACATCAAGAAAGGGTGTGGACCCCACCCAGTTTATACCCCCTCTCCCTGGATTTGATCCTGTGATATGCTCAGTACCCTCAACTGTCATTGGGTAGAAGGGACACAGCATCTTCCAGGGGTCCTCAGCACTCTGTAGCCTCAAGTCCCCTGTGTGGATACCAGTCCCTAGAGAGAGCCCTCTCTTCAGTTGGGAGCATCCCATTGGGGGTAAAGGGGAGCAAGAAGGTACAGAGTGGTACAGAGCATGGCAGCCCTGCATGGCAATGAGCAGGGGTGACCGTGGCATGAGGATGGAAAGTCTGGAGAAAGGTTAGAGCTGGGGCTGGGGTAGGGTCTGTAGAGTTTCTCTACCTGTGCTCCATTGTCTGGGGAGGACGATTCCTCCCTTTGAACCTCATAGCTTCACAGACTTCATTCCAGCTACTCAGGTGGCCTCTGGGATGTGGGTTGTAGCTGTACTGAATAATTCAAGGAAGGCTAATGGACGACTTTTAAGTGTTTTCAGGGGAGGAGATTGTTTCTTTTGATGTGTTCAAGGTCATCCATTGGATACTGTGGAAATAACCACACTATCTGAAACATGAGATTGAAATTAGCTCAATATCTCTGATAGTTCACTGATCATTTAGTTGTATATTCAATGTAAGAACTTTGCTTTGAAATGAGTTTGTTTGCAAAGTCCATCTGTTACTTAATTTTAAAACCTGGGCCTATAGTATATGGGGGGGAGGAAAGGACTTAATGTAATTGCTGGGGGTAAACCCAAGTTCCTTTCTCTAACTCTTGCAGCACTGATTCAGTCCTAAAGGCTAGACTTGCCAATAAAAAGCAGTACCCACCTTTCATAACCCTCCTCTCAATGGTGCAATTCTGGCCACTTTGGGTTACCATGGAACTAATATATATAATGTCCCAATTATTAAAAAAAAAAAAAAAAGCACACAGAAGGCCCATACATTATACCCAACTGCTAGATCTGACTTGAAAGTACAACATTAATTAATTAAATAAATACATTACCGTGTCGCATATTTGGTAGCTTTGGATGGAATAATCAGCACTTGTGTTAGTCATTGAAGAAAGAGCGTATTAATAGCTGGGCTACCTAAGGTGTTATTGTTAAATAATATATTGAGGGGGCTGGTAACATTAAGGCCTATGTTTAGACTGACTCAGAATACTGGTATTGTTTAATGTACACACACAAAGTGACATTTACAGTAATCTTTGTTTTAAAGGTGTGGTATATATTAAAGTTATTACCTGCCAAAACAAATTATCTGGTACCAAGTATCAGGGGGTAGTTGTGTTAGTTTGTATCCACAAAAACAACGAGGAGTCCGGTGGCACCTTAAAGACTAACAGATTTATTTGGGCACAAGCTTTTGTGGGTAAAACCCCCACTTCTTCAGATGCATGGAGAAGAAGTGGGTGTTTTCCCCACGAAAGCTTATGCCCAAATAAATCTGTTAGTCTTTAAATTATCTGATGTTACCACCTGTTGGGAGAACTGAGCGGTGGACACATTTTTCCGTGTTCTGCATGCTGTTCTAACACAACCTACTGTATTGTAAGGGAGAAAGTGGATGCCAAAAGATACAAACTTGAAGTTTGATTACCCAAGCTAACTGGGGACAAAGGTTGTGTGATCTGTTTGGATAATCAAGTGCCAAAGAAATTACTATTCTAATATAACAAGTAGGAAGTTTTCAATTTATGTTCTGTAAATACATGCAAGACTTCAAAAATTGGTCTTATGGGGCCATTCCTCTAATAGAGCAATCCAGATAATTGAGTTTGTGCAGTAAATGAAATACACTGTAAAGGGATTAGATTGTAATGTATACAGTCTTTATTCGTGCAGATAATGTCTGCTTGAATGTCTATTGATAGCTCCACACTGCCTATAGAAAAAGGGACTCGTAATTGAAATTTAAAGAGACACAGTTCAGATACGATGTTACCATGGCTTCCCTTAGAGAACAGCTATACTGTGAAAATAGATATAAAAAAATGGGAGTGGAGTGAACAAAACATTTGCATTGCTCAGTCAGGATAACGGCTGGCCAGAACCCACCCTACTTTCCAATCACAAAAAGAGAGTACAAAAATATTCTGAGCTAAGATTTAATACCTAAATGACCTCCACTTATCTCCCAGTTAAAAGCTTCCTTGTCTTTGGTTTGATCCACCTCTAGCTATAGTCACTTAAAATATTCCCATTGACTTCAGTGGGAGCTGGCCCCTTGTTACTTTCCCACCAGTCCTAAAACCAACAGAAGCTTGAAATAATGTGGTACGCCCTACAAAAAACCCTGCATATTTACCAGATGTATATTTAAATATGTAAAGTCTCACTTATTTTACAGAGAACCTTTAATTCTTGCATTTTTTTTCAAATAGGAATATAGATAGAAATAATATCCATCTCTCTCTCTCTCTCTCTCGCGCACACACACACACACACACACACATTCTACTAATCAGCATACTTTTCTCACTGTAAGAATTAAAATCCTGTAAAGGACAAAAGTCTGTGTAAGTAGGCAATATGATACATATATGACAAGGCCATAAAATTGAAACTAATCTGAGCTAACTCAACAAGTCACTCATACCATCCAGAATCTTGTACATGACAAAAGAGAAAAGTAAATTCACAATAACTTCTTTCTTAAACATTTCTATTTTTAAAAAAGCATGAGAGAATTAATACAGAAATTAATGACAGATATTTGTCTCATGGATGCATAGAGAATTTTTTAAACACCAAATATACAGACTTTCCTTAGCACTAGGTAACATTATGAAACTTGTCCTTATTTAGCTTCTGTGCCAGATGCAAGGCCTCAGATAAAATAGAAAATGCCTCTTTTTTATAGTAAACAAGACTGAAATCAAAAGGGAGTTTGGGATTGTAGTTCACTTGTTACAAAAGTAACAATATATATTTTTTTTTCATATACAACATGAGTGTGGTCCTGTATCCATGGAATCCAATGGCAAAATGACTTTAATGGAAACAGGATTAGTCTCTCTGTGAACGTACATACTGGCCTGCAACTCTGTGAACAGGCTTATACATATAATCAGTAAATGCATTTTGTGCATTTTAGAGCTTATGAAGGTAGGAAAAAATATCAAGCCAAGTACCCATTTTAGAGAAGATAATCTTTACAAGTCAATTTTTCTTTATTTTTTTCTCTTCCAAATTTCATTATTTTTCTTGTACTGAATGAAATTATGACAGAGATAAGGTTGCTAACTAGAAATTGTGGGGAAAATCCTGCCCATCATACTCACGCAGGACATACTCTCTAGACTTTAATGAGACTACTCTCCTGAATAAAGCAGGCAGGATTTGTATATATATCAGGATATATATATCAGGGACAAATCCTGCCTGCTTATAAAATGTGTGTATATGTGTATGTATATGCGTGTGTGTATATAAATTCCCCCATCTGATCTGTTTCAATACATTATCTGAGGAAATTTCTCTATCCAGACATGCTTGTGCTGATTTTTTTTCTTCCCTGTCCATCTATAAACATTTTATTTTATCCACTTGCCTAATGATTCCATTGACAGGTGACTTCAAAAGATTAGAATCAGTCTTCTTGTTGTACAGGATGCAAGAGGATCCGTCACCCTCAGCTAGCATCCCTGCCACGAGCCATTTATCGCAACAAAAGGCACTATGTTAATGACACAGCTCATCATCAGTCAGTCCTGGTGCAGGAGATGTCAAATCCACTGCTGGAGAACAAGGATAATTTGGTCTTTGCTTTTTGAAATGGAGAGATGGCAGGGGCTGTGAACAAAGTCATTGGTAAATTGGTTGATGATTCCCTGCTTCTCTTCATAGAAAATCCCTATTGCTGACCTCTTTTTTTTTTTTTTTTTTTTGGAAGGCCCCTTGGTTTTAATAGACTTGGATATTTTAGTTTACTTTCACATGTCAAATTTGAAGAAATTTTTATATATATATATATATAATTCCCTGTTCTACTCTGAGATGCTGCTTTCATGATACTGAAGTTTAAAGAGCGGAGATTGGGGAAATTGAAGATAGTTTTATAGAAGTCTTAAAAAGCCTATGAGTCTGTCTGCTAATGACCTATTTCCTTTAATATTTTGGTCTTTCTTTTTGTAAGTTTAACACTAACGTTAGCAAGAAAGCAGCTGTCTGTTCTACAAGGGGAACGTTAGTTTTAACAAGTAGTTGAGTTTCACTATGCTGTAACTAGAGGTAATTGTACAGAACTCTCAAGTACTTTTTGCCAGTCTTTTCCCTTAAGGACCTTATTTTTTTAAGGTTATTAGTGTCTAGGTATTGGCAACTCCTTTGTTAACTCACGTGTGCTTTCTTAATTGGATTACTGAACAAAATGGAACCTTATTCTCCACTGACTGCTCTGTGCATTTTTTAAAAAAAAGATTTGGGGCCTGCTGCAAAACTCATTGAATGCATAGGAGTCTTTCTATTGACTTCAGTGGACTTTGGATCATGCCCTGGATGCATTCAGCGTCCAGAGTTAATGGACCCAGGCACAAATAAGAGCCCATGATTTATAGATCTGTTGTTGAATTACAAAATTAGGACACAAACCTACAAATGCTTAAACACATGCCTTATTTTAAGCATGAGAAGTCCCATTGACTTCATTGAGACTTAAAGTTAAGCATGTGTGTAAGTGTTTGAAGGATCAGGGACTTAATAGCTAAATAGAATGGTGATAGATGCAATATATTTGCACTCTTCTATAGCATTTGATATATGCAATGTAGTTGTAGCCGTGTCAGTCCCTGGATATTAGAGAAACAAGGTCCAATAAAAGGTATTACCACACCCACCCTGTCTCTCTCAAGCATTTGATATGGAGTCTCATGAAAATTGGACTCTCAAAATTAATTCAGTTTGGTTTGAATTTACATGCTGTTCTGTGGTTTGAAGACTGTTCAAAGACTATGATAAACAGTCAAGTATCAAGTTTTGAGGTTGCTTCACGTGTCTAGTGAGATACCAAAGGGATGTGTATTAGGTGTTATTTATTTTAAGTGTCATTAAAGATATCTAGAAGAGGAATTATTTTAGTGAAAGCCTATTAATGGAATGTTAAAGACCACATTTTAATTAAATTAACAGATGATACTACATTGGAAAAAGTTGCACACAGTAGCTATCACAGAGAAATAATAAATAGGGACATAGACAGAAAAAAGGTTCAACTTCCAAAAATGTGATACACATGAAGAAATATATTGTAATGCAAAATATAGATAGTCAAGAAATCAGTAATGCAAAGAAGCTTTGGAGTGACAGCGAATAGTAAAAAAGCCCTACATCACTGTGTACAGTTACAGGCTACATGCACAGAAATCATGTCATGAACCTTCTTTATATGTTGTCTGAGTGATGTTATCTTGGACATTGTGTGCATTTACTGGAATCTCTCAATCCAGGGCCGGTGCAACCCATTAGGCGACCTAGGCAGTCGCCTAGGGCGCTAGTATTTGGGGGGCGGCATTTCAGGTCCTTCGGCGGCGACCGCGGCAGCCGGATCTTTGGCCGCCCCAGTTGTCATCGGCATTTAGGCGGTGGGAGCTGGGGCAGTGGGCCCGGGGGGGGGGACAGCACAACACAGGGGAACTCCCTGCCCCAGCTCACCTCTGCTCCGCCTCCTCCCCTGAGCACGCTGCCTTCTCTCCCTCCCAGGCTTGTGGCACCAAACAGCTGATTGGCGCCGCAAGCCTGGGAGGTGGGAGAAGTGGAGCAGCGATGGCGTGCTCGGGGAGGAGGTGGAGCAAAGGTGAGCTGGGGCGGGGAGCTGCCGTACGGCTCCCTGGGCTGGGGAGAGCTGCCGCGGGGGGGGGGGGGGGGAGCGCCTTAGGGGGGGGGGGGGGGGCTGCAAGGGGGGAGCCTCAGGGCAGGGGGGGAGCTGCAAGGGGGAGTGCCTTAGGGTGGAGGGGGGGCGGAGAGCTACCACAGGGCTCGGGGAGGAGAGCGCAAGGTGGAAGTTTCGCCTAGGGTGCAAAACATCCTTGCACCCGCCCTGTCTCAATCAGAATGATATTTATTGATACATTGGATGCACATCAGACAAAAAGAACAAAAATTCTGCGAGGGTTGGAAGGTCTAGTTTACAAGAAAAGATTAAAAGTTAAATGTGTAAACAATAACTGTAGGAGGAAATGATAATGGTTCACCAATATCTGAAGGAAGGAGGAGTATTATTTTGGGTAGTAAAAGACAGCAGAACTATGGACAATGAGCTGAACTAAAGAAAGAGTAAATTCAAGCTGAAAATAAAGAAAATATACCTTATAGTAGCTTTTTATGGCTGTAGTATAGTATTCAAAGAAATGTTGAGAAAAAAACCCATCACTTGGACTAGTTAAAACTCTAATCCTATATTAGCAGGGAGATGGACTATATTACTCCCCTTTAAAAGTTTATTCTGTTTGAATGATTCTACCTCTTGAGAGAATCTCACTGGCACCAGTAATATCTTTCAACAAAGAAGAAACTTTTTAAGTGTGACCGTATCTTCTCCATCTCTAACTTCTAAGATTCTTTGACAAAGATAATTCTTTTTGTTAATCACTTTCCCTTGGAGTATATAGAAGTGTTTCTCCTGCCCCCACCCTGATAGCTCTGGGGTATTCTTGGCATCACTGTTCCATGGCATTGGGTAAAACTGTACAGATTTTAACAGACGAGGTTCATCTTTAATTCTGTGCAACAACACAACAGTGAAGTCTCTCACTGATGCCCAGTTTTCCCAAAGGGCAGTATGATTCCTGCAAGACATCCCCCTTGAGCTATAGAATAGATGTAGCTGATGACAGTGCATATTGGTCACATCCTATTTTAGAGCTGTCAGGGAAGGACCTACACAGTTGGTGGGTAGACTGTCTTGAAAACAAAGTATTCTATGATTGCCTGTGCCTTGCTAGTTGCAGTTGGAAATGGTATTAATGAAAGCTGTTGAGTAACTTGTTCAAACCCTGGAGACTGCTCTGTTGCCTGAATCCACAAAGAAAAATGAGCCACAATTTGAAAATAAACAGGCCATACCTGGGATGAAGGACCTCAGCAGGAGGTGAAGAAGATGACAAGACAGATTGGCACTTGTGACAGGATTCAAACAAAATGAAGGAAGACATGTATTCACTGTTTAGGAACATGACATTAGCAAGAGCAGTGTTTCTTTAATAAGCTTCAGTCAGAGTTTCTATATTGCTACCAGATGCTAATGGAGTAGGAAGACATGAGTTCTGTCTCTGCTGGTTCTGTGAAATTCCAAGATAGGTGGCGCAGAGAGCTGTGAAGCTCCTGGTTGTTTGTGTTTGAATTGTAAGCTATAGCTTTAAGTGTGGTGGATGTTTCATGGTCTTGGTTGCTGGCTAGAGGGCTCTGTAGCAAAGCATGTGAGCAGTCAGGATGAAAAGAGCGATCTTAAAGCAAAGTGAAGTGAGTTGTGCCTCTCTGCCTTAGGTAGCAGCCTGTTTTCTCTTTCACTGTTTTGGGATTCTTGTGTGTGTTATTGTTCTGAATTCTAAGAAATAAAGTAGTATTTCATTGCCACTTTCTAGCAAGAGTATTTATATTTTTTATCTAACTTCTGTGGGTGTATTCTGTCAACATAACATAAACTAAGAGCTTTCTGCTGAAACCTGTCAGGTCCAAGGGGATGCTAGCACCTGGTGGTCATATGACAAACACATAAGCCAGCATTTACAGGCCCCAATTTATCTAACCTAATTTTAATTAAGCTAGATCTCTGTTTTACTGTCTAACATTTTCTGGTTTTCTTTCTCTGTATGAAATTTAGTTATCTTCTTACTATCAGGAACTTCGGATTGATCCATTACTATATTATCTATGGTGCCAGATACTACGGTGATGGGTGCATATATGCCACTTCTTCCCTCTATATCACCTAGGAGAAGACTGTGATGGAATTCCCAGGGTGCAACCTGGACTGTGGGACCACTAAGCCTTCTGTCCCACTAGCCTGGGGTATCCATCTCACACTGTGATGCTGTTGTCAAATTACAATCCTCTGGCAGGTACTGCACTTACACAGACATCCACCAGCAGGGGTACACCCAACTGAGTTACATGAATGCTTCTCCCAGCCGCTCATGAACCAACAATAAAGATGCAGCAGCCAATTCCCCCCAGCTCCCCAGTCTTGCACCCCATAACTGTACTGTTCTGCACTGGTCAGAAGTCTAAGATTACCCTGTCTGTCCCTCCCTTGATGTTTGAGAAGACACACACTAGCCTTTGTAAACTGAGTTGAGATTTCCCAAATATTTCAACCAAAACACACTGTTTCATGTAAAATATAGAAATATATTTATTATCTACAGAAAAATAGATTTTAAGTTATTATAAGTAGTACATGTAGAGATCAAACTTGGTCACATAAGAAATAAAAGTAAATTCACAATCTGAGTTCTGTAAACTAAACAGGATTTGAATCAAGCAGTGTCTCACCCTGGTAGATAGTACAAACAGGCCAGAGATCTTCAGTCCACAAGCTGGAACTCTCCTCTAGCCTGGGACTACCCTCCCCAGTTTAAAGTTTTTGTCCTCCAGATGTGTTCCCAGGTGTTGAGTTGTAGTGGGAGTGAGGCCAAATCATGATGTCACTTCCCCTTCTTTTATAGTTTCTTCCAGCTTGCTGGAAAGATCTTTTGCAATGACGTCGATCAAGAAGGCTCCATTGTATAGAGTTCCTGGGATAGTGGATTCTCTTTAATGGGCCATCAGCATATAAGGCTACTCCATTGTTGTACCTGAAAGGCTGGTTGTGGATGTTCCAAACCTCACAGCACATTTCAGTAACACACGCATAGCAAAACTTCATAACTCCACATACAATAATAGCACATGTAATCCAAGAGGATATAAATGTTCATCCAACTGAGACTTTTTAATTGATCCCTCACAAGGCACACTTCGTACAAAACATATAATAATTATATGACAGTGGTGAATATGGGGGTTTCAGGGTGCTGCTTTGAGGTACAGAGTGTCACAAAGACAGAAGTTAAAAATCACAATACTTCTACATGGGCAAGCACTGGTGCTGTAATAAATAACATTAGTTTTAGAAACCAGAAGTAAAGCTAAAACATAAGGAGTGTAATATGGAATGTAAATTTGTACTTTCCCCACCCACCCATGTTTGCTGTGTAAAACATATAACAATTTACCTTCCTTTTATATTTTGGGAGCACCAAGATATGCTATTGTCAAGGAGAGTATTTTGCAAATGGTGGGTCCCAACAAGGTTCTAGATGGGTCACAGGCCTAGTGCGGACAGGAGGGCAGGGGAGTAGGAAAGGGATAGAGGAAGTTGAAGAGCGAGCCCTGTATCTACTCACCTTGCAGCAGCAGCTCCTGTTCCGGGTGGCTACGCCTGGCTCCCCGCTACAGGTATTGTTACCTG
This sequence comes from Trachemys scripta elegans, assembly GCF_013100865.1. Lineage (NCBI taxonomy): Eukaryota > Metazoa > Chordata > Testudines > Emydidae > Trachemys > Trachemys scripta. The sequence continues at coordinate 224,918,369 of NC_048298.1, read as the reverse complement.
GTGCAAGTAGTCTCAATGCCACTCGGGTTTGGCCTGGCCACCAAGTGGGGAGCTGGACCCACCTGCGGGACAGGAGCCGCCACTGCAGGGTGAGTGCGTGGTAGGCTCACTCTCCAACTTCCTCTCCCCCTACCTCTTGGGCCTCCCCCCCCGCACCAAGCCAGGATTATGGTGCAGTGTCGGGGAAGAGGGTGTGCTGTGGGTGGTCAGAGCCTCCTTTGTGGGGTGAGGAGGAGGAAGTGGTGAAGGAGAAGGAGGACACAGGCCTATGAATTCCCCCCCACCCCGGTCACCAAATTTGGGCCTTTGTCATGTACCTAGTTTGTATGTGCCTTAATCCAGCCTTGGCCATGTCTCAGGATTGTTTTAAAACATGGCATGCTGGGATCTGATAGCAATACTCAATGTAGTGTAGACTACTTTTCCATACTACAGTAATGTTTTTATTAAATTAACACAAAATCAATATTGTTGTTGCACAGCGATAGGATTTAAAAATAGCAAATAGTATTTCTTGCTAGCTAGATAATGGTGGGTTCCAAAAAAGATACAAAATGCAGTTGGTGGATTGCCTTAGTAAAAAGTTTGGGAACCACTGTCTAGGAAACATCACTGTTAAAAGCACAATAACCAGTTGTGCTGGTCACACAACTTATTGAGCCATTAAAACTGAAATGAATAGCAAACAACTAGACTTAGCAAAAGCATGCCTACAACAACTATTTTCTGTTCTTTTATCCCTTCTAATGTATCTGATGAGTGACAAAAAAATAGTGAGCATTTTCCTCATTATCCTTCTCTTTTCCTTTTCTTGGCTCAAAGGTCAGTCTGCAGCTTATACATATTAGTTCCTTTTTATGAATGTCAGCCTTGACATCAGCAGGAGAGGGATATTTTTCTTCAGTAAGTGACTACTAAGTAATCAGGAATTAGTGATGCCTGCCCTTATTAGACTGATTAAGACCTGCTAAGAGTAAAGCTCTCATTGCATCTATACAAATAAAGACCTTGTTTACACTAGAAAGTTATACTGTTATATCAATATAAGGCACCTTTAAACCAGAATAACTTTGTCCACACTAGGGCTTGTACTGGTATAACTATGTCAGTAATGGTATGTCTACACTACGAAATTAGGTTGATTTTATAGAAGTCGATTTTTAGAAATCGATTTTATACAACATACGATTGTGTATGTCCACACTAAGCACATTAAGTCGGCAGAGTGCATCCTCGCTACCATGGCTAGCATCGACTTACGGAGCGGTGCACTGTGGGTAGCTATCCCACAGTTCCCGCAGTCTCTGCTGCCCAATGGAATTCTGGGTTAAGCTCCCAACGCCTGATGGGGCAAAAACATTGTAAAAGCAACGGCAGACAATCGTTTTGTGCCAGACACTAGGGCGATTAGAAGAGCACAGCAAGGTGCGTGGCGCATCAGAGAGGCTTTGAAAACCAGTTTCATGACTGGCCAGGCTTTGGTGTGTCAGTTGTGTGTGTTTCTCCTTGATGCAAACCCCCTTTGTTGATTTTAATTCCCTGTAAGCCAACCACCCTCTCCCCTTTAAAATAAAGTAACTATTGATTTAAAACCATGCATTCTTTCTTTATTAATTAAAAAACAAAAATGAAATAACGGACAAGGTAGCCCAGGTGGGGTGGGGGAGGAGGGAAGGACAAGGCCACATTGCTTATTGTAGCCACACTAAAAATCAAACTGTTTGAATGACAGCCTTCTGTTGCTTGGGCCATCCTCTGAAGTGGAGTGGCTGGGTGCCTGGAGCCTCCCCCACCCCATGTTCTTGGGCGCCTGGGTGAGGAGGCTATGGAACATGGGAAGGAGGGTAAGCGGTTATACAGTGGATGCAGCGGGGTTCTGTGCTCTTGTTGGCTTTCCTGCAACTCCAATGGACACTTCATCATGTCCATTTGCTCCCCCAACAGATGCTTCATCATGTCTGTTTTCTTCCCCATTAGCCTCAGCATCGTGTCCTGCCTCTGCTCTTCGCACTGACTTAATTCTTTCCTTGCTCTGCCACTGAATGCCTCCATGCATAAAGCAGTGCCCTATCAGCATGGGAGGACTTCATGAGCTCGGAAAACATGTCATCACAAGTGTGTTTTTTTCGCCTTCTAATTTGCGATAACCTCAGGGACAGAGATGATAGGGGGAGCGTAGAAACATTCTACGCTCTACGATTCTGGAGGGACTGCATGGTCACCTGTGCTGCTGAGTTCACCATGCTGACCAAACAGGAAATGAAATTCAAAAGTTCCTGGGGCTTTTCCTGTGTGCCTGGCTAGTGCATTGGAGTTCAAAGTGCTGTCCAGAGCAGTCACAATGGAGCACTCTGGGATAGCTCCCGGGCCAATACCGTCGATTTGCATCCACACTACCCCAAATTCAACTCAGCAAAGTTGTTTTTAGCACTACTCCCCTCACTAGGGAGGAGTACAGAAGTCGATCTTAAGAGCCATGTAGGTCGACGGAACGGGGTTGGTTTTGTGGATGCATTCATTTTTAAATCGACCTAACCGGGCTAAATTTGAACTAACCCGTTAGTGTAGACTAGGCCTAAGAAGTCACATGTCTAACTGACATAAGCACATACGTGTCAAGTGTAGGCCAGCCCTAATTACAATTTGCAAATTCATCTCTGGAGTAATTCCATTGACATCAGTGGAGTTGCATCAAGTATGAGTTTGGCCCAATTTAAAAAATATATAAATAAAAAGGTTTTAGTTAGATACACAAAAGGTTACACTTTGCCCCCTCTACCCTGTTGTTCTCATTTAACTTCCTGAGAGCCTTTTTATGAAAATGAGAGTCAAAGAGCTAAAGGCCAAAAGGTACCACCAGATCATCTAGTCTGATCTCCTTTGCAGCACAGGATTGAAGTTGTAAGAAATTCGTCATTTTTGTTTTGTGGAATTTTATGGGGGAACTATTAATGATTTTATTTCATACATATTGCAACTCCCTTCAAGTTCCAGTCAAAGAACTCTTTTTGCTTAAAGACATGTAAACTCGTGAATCCTCATGTTTTCAATTCAAAAGCTATCTTGACTTAAAAAAAAACCTGGCCTATTTCATACATATTATCTAGCAAACAGATTCTATTTTGCTTAAAAATGAGGCCATTTTCTCTGGGAAAGGGGGCAGGTCAAAATACTCATGACAGTGAGATTCTCCATGCTACTGGGCCCATCTCTGAGGTCAAAACAAAATGCAATAAACCTTGAATTTAAAGCAGTTTTTCATTTAGCCATAGATATTTCAGCACCTCTAGTGAGAACAAATGCATGTTTGTAGAGCACTTTGAAATCCTCAGATGAAAGACATTAAGTGCAAAGCTTCATGCTATCACTAAAGTGTTAAAAATGTTGTCATTGAGGTAATTAGGAATAGGATCAAGCCGTATTATTGTTTGAATGCTCTGTTGGATTCTTAGAGGTAGGACTGTGCGTAGCAAGGGTGCTATTAGTGGCTTTGGTTAGAAAGAAGTTTCCAGATGCCTGAAGCAGTAATGCAGAGCAAAGCCTCATAACTTTGACCTTGTTTAAAAAGGGCTCGTTCATAACTTCCTCTGTGAAAAATCCATGGTAGGAAGAAAAATGTTGCAAGGTTCCTCTTGCGGAGTTTCCTCCACATTCTTTCTACGGGGTAAGGAGGGTAGACTTACCTCTCTTTAAATGAACTGGGGGGTTGACAACCAAGGATCTGCTGAGATTAGGGTGAATCATGGAAAAATCTGCTGAAGGCATAGAGCCACCGATGTGGAGTCCTTCTACTTCTGCATTGGCTCCTGATCTCCATTGGAACAGTGTTGATGGTGACTTTTCAGCCTGTAGTTGTCCCAGGACCTATTTTCAGAGGGGTTCCCCTGAGTAAAGAAGCCTGAAAAGAATTTTAACACAGCTTCCTTTTTGAGCATTCTCTGTGGGACTGGTGGAATGATGATGCAAATTCCTTTGATGCATCTAGGTCCGCTTCCTTCCCTTCCTGATCATGGAGTCCCAGACCTGTGAAACCTCCTTCATGGTAAGTAGGTCACAGGGGAACAGTGGAATACAAAGGTAGTTGTTCCCTTTAGCATGTGTGGGATGAGTAGAGAATGCCTTGACATACAGTTCTAGGGAGCACAATTTACCCAAAATTCCCTCCCCCTCCAAAAGAGCCCGATGCAAATGCTCTTGATTTTTTTATTTTTTTAAAAAATTCTGCATTTTGGAAAAAAAATAAGTTTCATGAAACATTTCCCCCTTAATTTAAACCCATTGTTTTCCAAGGAAATTTAATTTGAAAAAGAAAATGTATTTCTTACTAAGTGGGAACAAGTGCTATGAAAACAAAGAATCCTGTGTAAAAGTAATTCTTGTCCTGTTGGTAGGACTAATTTGAGGATAAAAAAAAATTAAAAAACAAAAAATGTAGCATTCTAAAACATGTGTTTTGCCAGAACAGAATGGAATTTGAATCTCAAGAATTGTGGGCTAGAACCTCCATTGGTGTAAATCAGTGTAGTTCTATTGACTTCAAGAGAGTTACCCATGGCTGAGGATCGGGCCCTTATATTCTGTTTTAAATACAGAATTCATGACTTTCCAATAGGTTCTAAATTTGCCAGTATGAATGAGCCATTGTCATTGCAGTCCATTTCCAATATCCTGAATCAAAACATCCAAGGTAGGACCTGAAAAAGGAATGTGAGTAAAGGCATGATGTCTCTGAGAATAGGATGAAAAAAAACAAGTGACATACATAGGTGTGTAAAGGAGAGGATGGTGCTAGCTTCACCCTACAAAAGGTTGGACAGAATCCAGTTCATGAAAACTGCCTTGTGAGTCAAGGAGTACAGCCGCTAGAACTTGTCCCTCTAGTGCATGCGTAGTATTTTGTATTAATGGACACATTATTAGGGCATTACAGATCAACTGGGATGGCCTTACACATACAGAGAAGTAATTTACTCCTTGACTGGTTCCATTCATTTCAGTAAAGTAGTGTAGCCTAGTAGCTAATGCACTGGATAGAGACTCAAGAGACTGTGGTTCTGTTCCCAGTTCTGCTGTTGGATGACTTTGGCCAAGTCACTTAATTTCTCTGTAAAAGGGGCTAATGATGAGATATACTGATTATTACTATACTGCAAAGTGGTACACAGAGTGAGTTAGGCTGTCGCAAATTGGCCATTAAGTTGCATTTGCTTTGCTGCTGCAGTGGGCACTCTTAAAATATTTTCTTTTACCTTTTAACTCTGGGATAAAATAAGACTGGTACTAGTGGTATTCCCAATTCTAAGAACAGGAATCATCTGATTATGCCAGTAATAGCTTATCCCAAAGCTCGAAAGGTAGAAGAAAACTTGTAAAGGTTATCCACTGTAACTCACATGCCTTGTATGCCAGGAAAAATCATAATTATATTGGGCCGGATTATGATACCATTATTCACGTTTGGTACGACTGTATGTTACAGTTCAGAAAAACTACATCTGCATTCCCCCTCCATGATCCAGAAATGGCACCCATTCACAGACTTCCAGCTCCCCAACCATCACCTCTCTTGGGCAGAGACCTGTGTCTGTCTCCCTTCTGATGGAGGTATTTCAAGGCTGCACAGTTCCCTGCCTCCACTGAGAATTCCCCAACAAGTCAGACTGCCTAAGCAGGCCTGCTATACTTTTAAGGCTACAAACATTGTAATAGCCATAGTGATAAGTTACCACACAACTCTTTCTAAGCAAGTACATTTATTGTTAAGATAAAAACATTACAGAGAAAACATATTAAAACAAACAGAAAAGCCTATATGCTTGCTAGCAAGCTTACCAGAGATCACCCCTCCACCCCCCATCTCCAACAAGGGCTCTGGTCAATGTCAGTCCCTTCCCTTGGTCTGAAGGTCTTGTTCATTTGCTGGATCAGAACAAAGGCCCTGCATCAATTTAAAATAAGGTTATTTATTCAAAAGTCCTTCCTTTTGTCTGTTGGTCTCTAGAGAATCCAATTTGAACAAGTCTCTCCAGGTGGTGGGGCCTTTCTGGAGGTCTTACCACCTGAGTGAATTTGCCTAATCACTCCCCGCCCCTCCACACACACACACTGTTCTTAGCTCCCAGAGGGCTGTTGGTTCCCCTCCCCCATGTAATTATGTACAATCCCTGGCCCACAGTGACACATAAACTTAATTCAGTAAGATCTCCCAAAGATATTGCTGGATATTGCCATATCTGTCACGCTGTACTCCGTAAATACCGTATAAGCCCAATTATCTGAATAGCATGGGGGGGATATGGAATATATTTAGATAATTAGAAGTTTGAATAATTGAGCCATTCAGCAACGGCATGGCTCTTCCTGTGCCCAGAGGCTTGTCCTCTTCCTCCCAGTCCTAGCCCGGGGTCTCTGCTGTGGCCTGCTCACTCACTCCCATGACAGCAGGACTGCAGAGGGCTCCCTGTGCTGCTGCAGGGCTGGTGACACCCAATCCCTGCAGGTTCAAGGGTTGTGTGCGGGGGGGGCAGAGGAGGCTGCGGTCCAGGCAGGACAGAGCAGAAACCCTTTGGTCAAGACTCTGCTCTGCCCCACCAGGACTGCAGCCTTCCCTGCACCTTGTGCCTGCAGGGATTGAGTGTCACCAGCCCTGCGGCAGCTCCACTGTCAGGGGCCTGCTCGCTCACTCGCTCCTGTGACGACAGGGCTGCAGAGGGCTCCTTGCACCACCACAGGAGCCAGTCAGCAGCAGGGTGGCTTCCCACTCAGCCAGGGGCTTGTCCTCCTCCTCACAGTCCTCACCAGAAAAAGATATCACACTGCAGAGGGCATGGATCTCACACTGGGGGACAAGGAAGGGATTTGGAGAATGTAAAAGTTTGGATAATAGGGTTTTGAATAAATGGGAGTACACTGTAGTCCCATCGACTTCAGTGGGACTTCATGTGGAGTAAATTACTGCTGAAGGAAAGGATTGCAGTCAATTTTCAGTATTTCACAAATGTGTCAGTGCTCTAGACACATGTAGAAGTAATTTAACATAACAAGAACATTTCAGGCCCCTATTCAAAAACAATCATGTACTTTCCCAAACCTGTACCCTCTCTCCTAGGAGAAGCTTAGGAGAAAAATGATTCCTTCAGGATCCCTCACTAAGAGTACCTCACTTCTGGTCACTTCAGAATTAAACCACAAGGTGTTATCTCAGGCATATCAGATTATTTCAATGGCTGTAATATCACATAGGGCAAGAGACAAATTCTGAGGTAATCAGAACATTCCAGCACTTTCCTATTTTCCAGGTCCATCATCTTCAAACTCTGGATTTGGAACATGAGCACTTCAAAGGAGCATTACCACATTCTGCCTCAGCACAAAAACTGCAGTCATGAAAGAAATCAGTGCAGGTAATATGGCAGGAGCGATAATGTTGAATGTCCTGATTTTATATGTGTAAAATTTGAACCATAATATGGCATTAGCATAGATTTAAACATTTAACATCCTTGAAATTTTTTCTTGAAAAAGAAGAAGAAGAAAGGAGTCTGATCTCACACTCTATGTAATCACTGAAATAAAACAGAGCTGTATCCAGTGTTGCCAAATCTTGTGATGTTATTGCGAGCCTTGTGATATCTGGAGTTTTTCTGAGAGCCCCAGTTCCTGGAGTCAGGTGATAACAGGAGAATTTCAGCTTTTGCTTTTTAACAATGTAAGTTTCTAGCCCTACTGGCTCAGGAAAAGAGCCTGGAAAGATAAAGCCTAGAGGCTCAAAAAACAGCAGGCAAATAAACAGCAAAATGGTTTAAAAATCATGAGGGTTTTTTTAAATAACACAATTTCATGATATTTTGGAGCCTGATTCATATTTTTGAATGCTTGGGATTTAGGGTGACCAGACAGCAAATGCAAAAAATCGGGACAGGGTGTGGGGGGTAATAGGAACCTATATAAGAAAAAGACCCAAAAATCGGGACTGTCCCTATAAAATCAGGACATCTGGTCACACTATTGGGGTTAGCAATACTATATTCAACCTGCAAAGTTCCAGACTGACTGTGTGCACAGTGGCTCATACCTGGAGCATTGCACCTCATTGTGCTCTTCAAATGTTAGTAGAGTGCAGTGCAATAGGCTACTCCAAATGCTTCTACAATCATTATGTGTAAACTTTTTTTCCCAAATATATTTTTTCACTAGTCCTCACTGAGGATTAAGCCTATAGCTTATGTGTCTTGGGTCTGATTCTCATCTCTCAGTAGTGTAAATCATGAAGAATGTGATTGGAGTAAATGGAGCTACACCCAGTATAAAACCAGTGTGAGAGCTGAAGCAGGCCCCTTACATCTATTTTTTTGGAATTGTCAGTGTATGTATATATGGAATGGAAATCAGATCTGCAGAATGTCTTAACTAGTATAATCCCTTCCCCCCTCCCATTCTAAACTGTTGGCTTGTGTTTTGCCTTTTTATTTGTTTGTCTTGTCTTAATTATAATCTCATGAGGGTAAGAACCATGTATCTTTCTAGTTGTGGGAATTTGCTAGGCTCAGATGTAGAATAAGACTATGATTCGTGCTTTTACTCAGATATCACAAAAAAACGTCGACATGGAATTTCGCCAAAGTCAATCAACCAACCCAACAACATAATCATCTGTGTGCTGGGAATAAACCTGAAAGATATCAGCCCAAGTGGTGACCATTTCAGAAAGTTATTAATGCTTGAAAATAGGCTCTGTAAAGGAAATGCTTTTCGGCCATAATTATAATAAAAGGAAATAGTCAACATTCTCATAAACTTATACAGACATTTTGGAAAATGACAATGGGGAAAAGAAAAGGAATGACTATCATCATTGTCACTCTGATCTGGAAAGGTGCAGAGCATTCTCAATTGCCATTGATTTCAGTGGGAGCTGAGAGTGAGATTCTGAACATCCCACAAAATCCAGCCCCAGCAGCTGTTTGTGATTTCTTGCATGCTCTAAAGAGCTCTGTAACAACCCCAAATCTCTTCTATTCCCAGCTCTTCCTCTCTTCTATCTCCAGGAACACAGTTTTGATTCTATTCTCCTTTCCTGGCCTGCTAGCATTTTTGACCTCATAATGATGTTGTTTGCTCTAGTCACAACCTTTTGATTAAGAACAATCTTCTCCTGTTAATTATTCTGAAAGGTTGATCAATCTTCAACTACTGTATCTCTAGCAACTGACATTTTGCTTTGAAAGCTCTGATGACAATTTGTCTGTGTATAACTTTCCTGTCTGTTTTGGTGCTTCTTTGGGATTGTTTGCATTTTATAAGGTTCAGCTGGAAAATTCTCTCTGCATTAGTTTTTTTCCTCTAACATCATTTAGGATAATTGATACCAGATAGAATCTATTTCTCAAATATAACCACAATCAATTAAAATAAACGTTTTAACTGTACTATAATGAAATTAAAAGACCTCAATATTAAAGGGCCAGTTTCTGTTCTCAGTTACACCAGTTACCATATGGAATAACTCCATTTGAAGGAAGAGTTACCACTCCAGTTGTGTTCTTGTGCAGTGGTTCTCAACCTTCCCAGACTGCTGTACTCCTTTCACAAATCTGAGTTGTCTTGCATACCCCAGTTTCACCTCATTTAAAAAATACTTGTTTACAAAATCAGACATAAAAATACAAAAGTGTCACAGCTGCACTAGTATTGAAAAATTGCTTACTTTCTCATTTTGTCTATATGAAATTTTACTTTGTACTGACTTCGCTAGTGCTTTTCATGCAGCCCGTTGTAAAACTAGGCACAGATCTAAATGGGTTGATGAACCCCCTGGAAGACATCTGCATACCCCCGGGCATATGCATACCCCTGGTTGAGAACCACTCTTCTAGTGTAACTGAGAGCAGCTTCTGATCCAAAGGCATGTAGTGTGTGGGAAGACCTATAAGCAAAGCTACTCAATATGATCGTCCTTCACATTGAGATCAATTTCTCTTGCTGTCTTGAGTGAAACAAATTTATAAGGCAACTGTGACAAAGTTCTGAAGAGCAACAAACAAGGGCCTCCAAAATTTCCTGGTATTGGATGTGTAGTAGGTGATAATATGGCTATGTACCACCATTGGAAAGCTGTGCAGTGCATTCTGCATTGTAATGTGCCAAATCCTAATTGACAAATGAGAAAGATTTCTCCTTTACTACCTTGTCGCCCATTGTTCTTTTGACCAAGATACAAACAGTGGTTAGTATCTGTTGCTACTAGTCTTAACTCCCTAACACAATTCAATTGTCCCAAATCAGTTAAAAACTGGAAGTAAAATTCAACTTTTTAACAGTGAGGGAAATTAATCATTCAAACCATTTATCAAAGGATGTTGTAACTTCAATATCACATGGAGTTCTTAAATCAAGATTGGATATCTTTCTACGAGTTGTTCCAATTTAACCATACTTCGCTGAGCTGGGGAAATAGCATGGCCTGTGTTATGTAGCAGGTCAGACTAGATGCTCACAATGCGCCCTTTTGGCCTTAAAAATCTATGAATCAACATTTGGTGAATTGGTTTATTTCAAAACAAACAAACTAACTCAAACAATCAGGAGCAGGCACTTCCCAGACAAACAAAAGTGGTTGCCTCACACAAATCGCTCAGAAGTAAATCCATTTAAAATGTATTTTGACACCTAAGCCAAACCTAGAGAAAGAAAGCTTCCTTTCATAAATAATCTGCACCTTACACATTAAAAAAAAAATCTAGTCACAGATGAAAGTTTCCCTTTTAACAATAAACTATTTAGTAAATGTGGGTCCTTGGCTTCTTGCCTTTACAACCAAATAATTAATTATGACCGCTTTAGTGCAGTTATTAAGGGTTTTACCTCCCCTTCAAATTCTTTTCCTTTTCTAACAGTGTACCTTCTGTGCTGTTGGTTCACTGGCTGAAGTAGTTGTAACTTGTATGAAGCATCTACAGATCAAAAGGCTGGGGAAAAGATTTAATGAAAAGGGGCAATGTGGCAGACGAAGGGAGGGGACAGAAAATTGAACTGGAAAATGATGACTTTTCTTTCTTTGTTGCTGTTGATGATCGAGGTTATTTTGTGGGTTGCTTTGCATGGACAGACACATGGAATTTATCTAAATTTATGACAGGTTTAAATTGTGCAATCCTCTTCCTCCTTATGTTAGGATGTCTCTCTTAGCTCTGGTGGCACTATCACCTCTAGCTCCAAAGGGTGTGGGTTTATCTCCAAATGCCAAACTCAAACCTGATATAAGTGGGTTGTGATTCCACTGAGATCAGTGGAGTTGCTCCTGCTTGCAACAGGGCTGCATTTGGCCGGAGGTTTTTGTGCAATTTTGGCACTGGAGTGCAGCAACAGGGGGTGCTGCACAATGGGAAGCCTTGCCCTGAGGATGAGGTATTAAACTGAGGTTTTCTAGTGGCTGTCATGGTGAAAATTAAAAGATCCCATGAGAGGTTTTAAAGAATAAAGGGGAACTGGAGAACATTTTCTCTCTCAATAAAACAGGAGATCCATGCAGAAATTCTGGCTGAAATTCCTACGTGGGCTCTAGAGAGAACACAACTGAGTGGTGCTCTTCCGCCACACGAAAGGGGGCAGAATGTGCTGTCCCCCATGCTGGCTCAGCTCTACTGCCACTTAGTCTAGAAAGTTCTTGTGCTCAGGGAGAGCAAAGACTACAGTTTGCGACCAGTCCCTCTACAAGCCTTCAGCCAAGTTTGGGGACTCACCCAGGGCCAAGCACAATCTGGCTCTATAGCTTGATAATCATCAGTCCTGCCTGCTAATCTTGATGAAGAATTATTTTTAGTCCTCTGCAGATTCTCCTGATTTTTGCTGAGGCCCAAATGCTATTGAAAGAATGATATTGCTATAAGGAAGAGATGTGAGATTCAGCCTTTTAACATTTGCTTGTGGGGTTAAAACTCAGCTATAATGTCCTCGATACATTAAAGTTATGTACTTGTCAGATGACTGATCAAATTCTTTCTTTCTTTTCTTTCTTAGCTATTGTGAAAAAAAGACTCCCCTTAGAAAGAAAATGAGGCAGAGATCTGCTGCCACCTTCTGGCAGTTACTGGGATGAAATGAAAATGTCAGCAAAAAAGCTCAAAGGTGGCTGGCTATATTTCAGGCAAGGGTGACAATATCCCTCTGTCTGGTGCATGTGCCTGTGCGTGTATATATATATATATATATATATATATAGTTTGTAATCAGTTCATGAAAAAAGTTTGTGAAAACTTTTGGATCTTTGGATGAAAGATCATATAAAATAATGTTAATGACGATGTTAAGAAATAGTGATTTTCATGTATGTAATTCATTTCATGATGAAAAATTACAAAATTCTATACAAACTAATAATAGCCCTTATCGTGTATTATTGTTATTTAGTAAGAAAATGCATAATTTGTAAGTCTTAATAGTTGGCATGTCAGCGGTGGAAAAGAATGTATGTCTAATGAGGTATTCCTGTCAATAGACTTTTTAATGTCAAGCATTATGGATGCTGCCACTTTGCTGCACTGTAATAATTTTCTTTAGAATTATTCTGGAGTATAAATGCTGATAATAGCTAATTATAATACATAGTGGCCATATACATATACATACACCACAGTCATCAGTGGGGATAACTTCCAAAACCTTCATTACCAAAAGCACCCATCTGTCTTATCTGAGCTAAAGGCTCCTTGTCTACAAGAAAACAGCTAACTAAACAGTCATTGCAAACATCCACAAGAAGGGCAGTATTAAATGCTCCTCTATTAGACATCTGTATGGTCAACTGTTAAAAACTAATGAGGGAGGTCCTCCCAAAAATACGAGACTGGTTTAAAAAGCATGGAGGTTCCCTCGTCCACTGTTACCTGGAGAGCATTAGTAACAGGGCAGGAGTGTTGGGGAAGGAGAGGATGGGCCAGTGATTCTGTTCTTATGTGGATCCACCAGCTATTGGCCCTTGTGGAATGGAGGCACTGACAGCTTGGAAGCTAGGCAAAATGTCTCTGTAGCCTAGGAAGGAGGATTCTCTCCTTCCAGCCCCAGTGAAGAAATCCAGGGCACAGCCTTGCTGTTTAGGCTACATGGTAATTTACATGATGTGGCCCGAATTGCAACAGTGCCACATGTTCTGCCCTGCCAATATTAAGTGATAGTTCAGCTGATGTAACTGTTGTTTCCCATTCACCCCAGTGGAAAAACACCTTTGGGGAACAAAATCGGGCACTAACAGAAAGTGTATTGTGGAGGCACAAGTCCAGACTCCATACTTGAGGTTCAGTTAAATTGATAGAGACCAAAATTTTCAATAATGACTATTAATTTTGCAGGCTGCGATTTTTGACCACCATCTTGAAAAATATCTTACAGGATCCCAACTTTGGGAAAATACTGAGCACCTACCTTCAGAAAAGCAAGCCCCTTTAAGGTGTCTCAAAGTAAGGCCCCCCCAAAATCACTAGTCACTATTGAAAATCTCAACCCAAGATTGTAATGACGGTTAGCCTTATAACAAAGAGACAAGTAATGATTTCCTATAGTCTGTAATATATGGATGAGGGTAAAGTAAATATTGCTATTACAAAGTTACAGATTCAATTTCCTATCTCTTTTCACTAGGGCTATTGTAGGGAAACATTTGGGTAACCACATGTTTTACTGAAAAAACCCTAAACACCAGCAACATTTCCTTTCTAGGAAACTAGACATGTGAATGATTTAAAGCCTGATTCACAAATTGGCCCCTCCTTTACTCTCAAAAGCAACAGGGGGTTTTGTGGCAAAAATACATTGCACATTACCAGATTTCCAGGATTCTGCATTTTCTTATTCATTAAACTTCGCATTGAATATGCATCACTTCTCCTCACATAGTTCCAGCCCTAGGGAGTATACAGTCCACATGTATTTTAATTACTTTATTTATTATTTAAATTAATTTAATTACAAAAAATAACAGTCTCTGCACATGTTTGAAAATGTCATGCTGTATAACTAAATCTTGGGTAATTGTTAAATTTCTTGCAGGCCTCCTGCTAGGAAGTACTGTTTTTCTTTAAAAGTGAGAACACTATTATGTCCGTCAGTGGAAAGTTTACACATTGTATTTCTTCTTTCATATGCTGTTAAACATGAGACTCTTTCATTTCCCCCTTTCTTCAGAAGGCAACAGACCCATCTGGTAATATTCTGCAGATCAGCATTTCTTAAGGGCAGTGTGATTTAAGTAGTGGTTTGTTGAAGGCAACAAAAAAGAAACTGACAAACCCAGGTTTCAGTACTATGTGCCATCCTGGGATTAAAGTTATTCTGTGCATATACCATGCCAAAGATGAAGTTGTCTTTAAAATGCAGAAAATAAGTAAGCAATATTCCTGCTAATTATTGTCCAACTTTGTGTTAGACCAGCAAGCAATGAAAATATGTCCACAGTTTGGCTGGTGTCTGGGTTACAGCAGTTACTTTTGATGTGAGAAGAGGAAAATTGTTTTGGATATAATATATGTCTTTCCACACTCATGTGTTTGCCCAGTTTTAAAACCAAAATTAAAATGCACCTTTTTTGAGGTTTTGAAATTTGTCCACAACTTTATTACTTCTACTTTCTGGCTGGGACTAGATCCACAGATGCTAGAATATGAGAAGAAAGGTCTTTCCAGCTTCCTCCAGACTGAGAGATGTCCCAGCAACTCTCCTTTTCTATTTGTCTTTGAACAATGTGCCGAGGATGAAGCATGTGAGAGCTGGGGACAAAGCTTTCTTTGTTGGGGTATGTGACTCTGCAACAATCTGCCGGGCAAGATCAGGAGAATCCAAAGACTGGAAAAATTGCAAAACCTTCATCTTTAAGAAAGCTTTTCCACTACAAGTGGTAATCACAATAAAAACACCCCATTTTATTTCCAACCCGGTATGAAACCCATCTTTCCAAAAAATAACCCCACTATCCATACCAGAGTTTTGATCCCCAACAGGGAGAACAACCAGAGACTTTGTGAAGTCTGCTAGGGACTTTGTTATTGCAACTGATTGGAACATGCTCAGATACTGTGATGATGGACAGCAGTATAACCTAAGACAGACAGAACAAAGTAATATAGGAATAGTTGTATCAGATCAGACCAGTGGTCTTTCTAGTCCACAACCTGTCTCTAACAGAGAACCAAATGCTTCAGTCTTGACTAATGTAATAATTATGCCATCTGCAAATTTTATCATCTCACTCTTCAGCCCCCTTTCCAGATTACTAATAATTGTAATTATATAGAACACTGGTTCTAGAACAAAACCTTGGAGTACACCAATCTTAGTCTTTCACAATGTTGAACATTGAACATTTATTTCTACTCTTTGTTTCCTGTCACTTAGCCAGTTTCTGATCCATGATATACTTTACTCCTCACTGCAAGACAACATGGTTTCCTAAAGAGCTTCTTGTGAGGAATTTAGTCAAATGCTTTTGAAAATCCAAATAAATTCTGTTTACCTGTTCTCCTTCATCTATTATTTTGTTTACATATTCAGAGAATTCTACAGTACATTAATAGAGTCAATGCTATTGATGTTTTGAGTTATTTCATATTTATACTGATGTAAATGAGAGGACATTCAAGATCTATGGGCCAAATTTATTCCTGGTGTAACTTTATTGACTTCACTGGAATTACATAGGGAATGAATGTGACCAAATATATATTACATGCTGGGGTATATATAGAATGTCAATCATAAAATCATAGACGTGCAGGACTGGAAGCTACCTCCGCAGGTCATCTAGTCCAGTCCCCTGCTCTCAATTTTTCCTCATAGGTCATGTTTTCTAGACATTTAATAATTTTTGTTGCTTTCCTCTGGATTTTCTCCAATTTGTCCACATTTTTCCTGAAACCAAGTGCCCAGAACTGGACACAATACTCCAGCTGAGACCTTATCAGCATAGAGTAAAGCAGAAGAATTACTTCTCGTGTCTTGCTTCAACACTCCTGCTAATACATCCCAGAATAATGTTCAGGTTTTTTGCAAGTGTTACACTCTTAATTTATACTTAGCTTGTGATCCACTATAATCCCAGATCCCTTTCCACAGTACTCCTTTCTAGGCAAAAAGAAGAACAGGAGTACTTGTGGCACCTTAGAGACTAACAAANGAGGACAGCGGGGGAGGGGACAGGGACTAGGGTCCCTGGCTGGGAGCTCAGGGGCTGGGCAGGACGGTCCCGTCAGATGTGCCAGATGTGGCTCGCGGGCCATAGTTTGTCCACGTCTGTGTTAATCCTATCAGATAGGCCTGTACTTCAGAGGGAACTGTGTATTTGGTCTCTCCCAACCAAAAGGAAAAAAGTCAGGGAAAGAGGCAGGGGAATGAACAGAGAGGGAAAAGTGATGACTCCACAAAAACTGAATGGGGCTTTGCTACAATGAGACGAACCTTGGGGTAATGTAATAAGAGAATAGTAACTTAAATTGATAAAATACCCTTCAGCATGGTCTCAAAGCACTGCAGTTATTAAAATCTAATGCCAAATTTAGCACTATGGTCATAAGACAAAACAAAATCAGTTGAACCATATACTGAAATACACATAAAAATAATGCAGGAGACTAACTATAAGCCCTAGAGGTCTTTTTTCTAAGTTTGGAAATATGAAGTGATTCACAAGGCATACAGTCGTTTTATGAAAAGGAACATGAAGGAATTAGGCAATGCAAGTTGATGGGGCTGATTGTGGACAGAGAGGAAATTCATTACACATGTTATGGGAATGCCCTAAAGCCAGGTATATAAGAAAATATGTATTCAGCATGGCTAGTAGAATATTGGTGCTTAAAATTAAGGTTACTCCAGAATTTGCCTTTTGGTGGGTAAGTAGGGAAAACAGATCCATTCTTATGGAGTCACAAGTTATTGGGCTCGATGCGGGAATTACTGGGTGAAATTCTGTGGCTTGTTTATGCCAGAGGTCAGCCTAGATGATCACACACTGGTCCCTTCTGGCCTTAGACTATATGCATCTATTGTATAGTTACTGTTAAGACACCGGGACAATAAAAAGATCTTGTGGAGAGAACGGAAGAAATGAATGGCTGAGAAGGCAACACTACACAGTAATGTAGCCATCCTGTAGGAAGATATTTCTTTTTTACAGGAAGAATGGGCCAAATTCTCAGTCAAAGAACTGTTGATTTACACAAGTTGGCAATCTGAAGGAGAGGTGAAATTTTAAGGTTTTAGGACTGCATATCGATGATTAATACACCAGGCAATACAGTGTAGACAATGTGATGAGATGTGATTGAAATCCCTTCTAAAAAGGAAGAGGGAAGTGGAAGTTTTAGGCAATATTTTTAAACCTAAGGCACCTAAACAAAAGCCTGATTTTCAGAAGTGAAGAATACCCACCAAACTCAATGGGAGCTAGAAGTGCTCAGATTCTTTGAAATCATGCCAGTTATAATCAGGTACCTACGTTTTCAGAGTCTAACTTTAGGCACTCAGTTTTGGAAAAAAATGGTCATAGTTTTCCTTCTTCCTAAAGGGATCCCCATGTGAAGTGACTGATAAGTGGGTGACCACGTTAGTAAATGCCTGGATTCCAAAGATACCATCAGACAAATTCTGCCTTTAGTTCCACCTATGCATCTGCAATGAAATCTGCTGTCCATAATCTTTCCCAATTTACATCTGGGGCAGTCCCACTGAAGTCGCAGGGCTGCATGGAGTTAAAGTCAGAGCAGAATGTCGTTCTGTGGGTATGTCAACACTGCAATAAAACACCTGCAGCTGGCCCAGGTCAACTGGCTCGGGCTCACAGGGATTGGGCTGCTCGGAACTGGGGGGGAGGAGGAGGGCCCTCCCACTACTTGAAAATGGTGCCAGAGTGGACACTGCCCCCTTCGCCTCCTCTTCCCCCCCCCCCCCAAATCCACATCTCCCCCTCCCCCCCGGCCAGGCCAGTGTGGAGCCCAGCCGGGGAGCCCAGGAAGTTGTGGTAGGGAGCTGTGCAGACCCTCCACCCGCCCACAGTGCAGGGGGACTGAGAGCAGCCCCATGCCTGGGCACCCACCCCCCAGACTTCCCACTTGGCCAGGGCAGGTCAAGGTGGAGGGTCCACGACTCCACGCCAGCTCCCTACAGTTGCCCATGTGGCTCTCCATGACCCAGCTCTGGACGGGGAGACTTGGAGCCACAGCCCAACCATGGTAAAAGTCACACGGGCAGCTGTGGGGAGCCATGCAGACCCTCCACCTGCCCTGGGCGGGGGGCCCACGAGGTGGGGACATGGGCCAGGGGCTGCTCTCCTCAGGCCTTCCGCATCCCTGACAGGTTGAGGGTCCACTATGGTTCCTCAAAGCTGCCTGCCCAGCTCTTATCATGGCTGGGCTGCAGCTCCGAAACCCGCCCCCCCCGGTCGGAGCCACGCGAGCAGCTGTGGGTAGGCTGGGTCCCCTTGGGCAGTGGGCTCAGGGGGAAGAGGAGAGTGGGGGTGGAGCCGCCCCTCACTTTTGAGAAGGCTCAGTCGCCTGTGGCTGTAGGGCTATAAAACTGCAGTGTAGACAGGAGCCCAGGCTCCAGCCCAAGTCTGAACATCTACACTGCAATTGGATAGCCTCGCATCCTGAGCCCAAGTCAGCTGACTTGGCCAGTTGTGGGTGTTTTATTGTGGTGTAGACATACCCTAAGTGTCTAGATTTATGAGTTTGATAGTCTCAGGTATTTCTTATATGGTACCGATCAATTTGATAGAGAACGTGTACATACACCATTGCAGTCTGGTTTCATATTGTGCTATAAACCAATTAAGAACTGCATATATGATGAGAATATTTGTGTGTGACTCTGTATGCTGCAAAACCTTGTGCATTTTCTCTTTCTTCTATAAATGGATAGGAAATTAAGTAAAGAAATTAGGTAGGAAAGCCACGCTGACCCTAGTTCCTTTGGGGGTAGGGGGTTGCTGTTGTTATTTTATTTAACCTTGCTGTTCTTATAGCAGAAGGGAAAAGATGGCAAGCATCATAATGGCATGATTATCAAGAATTTAGCTTCCGCTTTAAGAGGTAAATTCACTGCAGTGTATTGTTTGTGTGAGCCTGCACCAAGTTTGTGACTGTTCCTGCAGCCTTATCTCCTTTGCACACTGATCACATCTGATTTAATAAACTAACCATGCAGCCAGGTCAGTATGAGGATGAGAAACATCTCAGCAAATCCTCAGCGCTATTATTGTTCTCTTTGAACCAACATTGAACTAACACCCCAGCTTTATAACAGGGAATATTGTGCACCTGGTTTTAAGCCACGGCATGGAGGTGCAAGGATATTTTGTTGAGTCACCCTGGCAGCCAGACGTGTAAAAGGATGAGAGCAAGAGGCAGGACAGGAGGCCATACAGGGAGAAGCGATGTGCAGCCTGCTCAGGTTATGTTTGTTGTTCCTTCAGAATAAAGGAAAGTCGCAGGAACGAAGGCGAGGTTTGGATAATAACTCATTGTTAATGTGCTGTGTTTGACAGCAGAGTGGGGACACCACCCATTTACAGCCATCTTCTGAATGAAGCATCAAACTGAGGTTGGCCCTGACTATTTGTGGTCAGTAAAATACATCATGGTACTTTATGCCTCCCTAAAATTCCCAGTTAATCTTTACTCCTGTTCTTAAAAAGAAGACTGTTGCATACTGTTGCTGATGCTGATGCAGAATAGCTGTTGAATTCCACCCTAGAAATGAATAGGTTTTAGTTCTTGGTAAATGGTTAAAAATTACTGTGGGATCCTTCAGGATTCTATTATTATTTCACATATAAAAATTACTCATTCCCTATTGGGGGAAGGAGCATCACACAAGCAGGTATAGTACTCAGTGAGGATGAGTGACCTGGATAAAACATTTCCTGAATTTACCAAAAATGGCTGAATAATATACCTGCAATCCTGTCTTATCCCACCAATCCATCCCATCCATCACCTTCTCTGTTAGCTTTTCATGAACAGTTCTGGAGCCTTAACATTCCTCCTGTCCTGCAAGATGAATTCCATTGAATAGCATTGAATTCCTGTAGCACACTTAATCAGTCCCCATCCCTGCCTGCTTCTGTCAGCAGTGTCTGACAGCAGCAGAATGGGACTAAGAGCTTTCCAAGTACTGCTTTCCTGCCCTACAACACTTAAGCTGCCACCAACCAGCCAGGCTCCCCTTTTTCCTGTGTGTTGTTGGGAGAGCACATATTCTGTTTTATCCCTCTGTATTCCATGCAAGCTACTACATATCCCAACACCAGGCCTTCAAGCCCAAAGGGCATATAGATATTTAGCAAGAAGGCGACAGCTGGTGCCACCTAGTTCCAAGCCTTAGAGGACCAGGAGACAGATAAAGCAGAACAGCAGAAAGATGAAGGGGATGTTTGGATACATTGGTCACCTAGGAGGGATGGATAGATTCCCCAAATATATATATAATCTGAATCCACCAATTTGCTCATCCTTGGTATCTGCTTTGCATCCTGTTTTCTTGGCAGCAATTGTGTAATTTTGAGAAGCAAATAAAAGCCCCTTTCCAATGGAAAAGCACAGCAACTTTCCAACTGAGAAGCCAATTGCAATAACTCCACCTTATTAGTATCGAATAATAGCTGGCATTTTTGTTCAGTGATTGATGGGGAGTGCAATGATCTTGAGAAATACAGCTGCATTTCTAGAGCACAGATGTTGCACTTCAAACCCTGTTCGCAACACTAGAGTTCCAAACAGATTCAGAAAGCAGTTCCGTTGGGAATCAAACATCTTAAGGAAGAGGCCCTTCAAACAGCAGTACGGACATGGCCATAACATTGAGAAGAAATCCACAACAGAACCAAACCAGATTCCCCAAGCAACAGATAAAGTCAATTGAATAGAAAATTATAGCTTAGGGCGCTTTGTAATAACAACAATAAGACAAACGTGAAATTCCACGTTTGCTTCACAAATGATATCAGTGAGTCCATCTGATCACTTGCTCCATGCTCTTAGCCTTGGCTTTCCCCTTTCTGAGCCAACCTGCCACAAAGGTCACCAGGCTAGCTGGTCAGCTTTTAGCATTTCTCGAATTGGTTCTTCTAGGGAGAGCAACCCAAAAGCTGCCAGTATTTTTTTCTTTCTAGCTGTATCTTATAGCATTTGTAAGCATGCCAATTTCTAATCCATTTCTCTAACCTTTTACCCTCATCAGACCAGGGTTCCTTGGTGACATCTGTTACAATTAGCACTTCTGATCCCTCCCTAAAGTAACAGAAACTAATTCCACCTGAAGTAACAGGGGTCTTTTACTGGGATCAGAGACACTGGTCTGAGCCTAATAAACACTAATGCTGGAGCCTAATTTCTTCTGAACAGACCTGTTTATTTAGCTTGATTTTTTGTCACATCATCCATCACAAACGCTAGTTTTAGCTTGCTGTTGTGATTCAGTTTCACTGAGTGCAGGGACTCAGCTAATTACATGGTTATATACGCACAACAGAAGTTTTGTCTTATTTGCCCATTGCTGAATGAACATTTTTTCAACTAAAACTCACTGACAGTCATTGTGTAACCTCTTGACAAAGGAAAAAATAATCACTATCCCCACTGCAAATTAGAAAATGGCTTTATTCAGAGCAAACATGCCACTCAGTAAAGAATTGTTCAAGAGATTTATTTATGTCTTATAGGGCGAAACATCATGTAAAACAGAAGTCCTCATATTCTGAGGGGGGGAACACCACTCTGCACACTAAAGTGCAATTTAATCTGAACTGATGTGTTTAATCAGGAAACTCAATAAAAAATATATATTTCACACAGCATAAACAACATATTTAGTTTGCATACTGGCATCCCATTTTGCAAGCTATCAGCATTTTAGCCCACCCTGCTTTTGTCACACTTATATAGTCTTAAATCTATGTTGACAAAGGCCAGTGTTGGCCAAAGTGCTGAGCGCTCTCAGTATGTGAATACTAATACATAAAATAATGGTATTGTTTTCCAGCATGGGCTGGGTAAGCATTATTCAGTTTTATGATTAAGTGAATAAGTTACAGGATGAAATACAATTGTGCATATTTTCTTTATTCAAGAGTATATCCATGTCCACCCAGGCAGTGATGTAAATCATGTAAAGGGATTTTTCTAGAATGAGCTAATTAGATTGCCAGCAAAATAATTACATTCCTCAGCAGTATAAAAACTTAGGCTAGAATAGAATAGGGGTAACATTTTCCAAAATAACTAAGTGAGGTAGGGGGTCTAAATCCTATTTTCAAATGGGACTTAGGCATTTGGGGGTCCCAAAAGGTATTTAGGTGCCTAAAGATGCAGAGAGGCACCTAGAGGGATTTTCAAAAGTGCCTAGGCAGGTTAACTCCCATAGATGCTTTTGAAAATCCTGCTAGCCCCCTCTCTGTGTCTTTAGGTGCCTAAATACCTTTGAAAATCTAGCCCTTGGGAGCCTAAGTCCCAGTGAGTTTCAATAAGAAAGTTATGCACAGTGACACTAGGGGGAGCTGTTTGAAAACCAAAGAACTATTGCCAGGATGAATTCATTATTCAGAATACATTTCTGCCATTACTCTGACCTATACCTCTTACCCCTCCCACCTTTAGCTCCTACTCCTGCCTCCCATATTTTTAAAAGTAAAAGACATGCTATAGTTCAGACAGAGGTTATTGACACGATGCATAAATTATTGGATGAGGCTCCTAGGCTGGAGTTGTAGAGGAGATCAGACAAAGATGGTCATAATCAGTGGTCTCTTCTGGCATTAAGGTCTATGAATGCATTCATCTCTAGCTGGAAGCTTGCCAATTGTGGGCCTGATCCAAAGCCCATTGATGTCAATGGCAGTTTTTCTATTGATTACAATGAGCTTTGGATCACGTCCTTTGACAATTTCAGGTAGCTGCTGCTGAGCAGTCATGTTGGGTAGGAAGGACTCTGTAAAGATGATTGGCAGCAAATCAACCACTGACAAAATGAGACACTGACAAAATAGCTAAATTTTATTAGTGAAAGATATACTGGTGATCAGTATATAAGAGATCTCAAAGTATCTGTGGAGCTTACATAACTTTCACGTACAAGATTGCCTAACTCTTTCCATTATAAGCCCCTGTTTCCAGTGACTTGTAGCTTTGCCATATTTTAACTGCTCACCTCCATCAGTCTGGATTTTTGCAAAGTTTCAGCAAAATGGTTCTGCCATTTCTGAGAACAAGGTTAGAGAAAAATGGAGTGTTTTGCCCATGTTAAACAAAAATTACAACTGTTTCTTTGAAGAGCTGTAGCACCTCCATATTTTGAAGCAGGGACATGAAATTTACTAAGGGTATATTACTAGGCTTAAGGAGGGCCTTTTTTATTATCCCCAAGAAAATTCACTCAGATTTGGCAAAGTTATAAAGATCTTTGTATATTTACATTTCAATATGCTCAGGAGAACTTTTCAGAAGCCTGCTGCTAAAATCTCTGAACTATCCATGTGCACTGTGCATGCTGCAGTGCTGGAGAGCTTTCTGCAAACCCACTACACTGAGCATGATCAAGCACTATAGAGTTTTCTATGTGCAAACTGAATTTAGTATGCTCACAACCCCAAAGGAAATGTAAAGATATTGTCTCTAAATACTATTTGTGCTACAGGACCCTTGCTTCATTCAGTGTACAAGATAGACAATGAATGAGACAGGGGAATTCAAGAAGAGAATGGTGTTTACTTGTGCTTAAAATGCTAAACTGAGGTTCTGCTCCTGACTCTACTATGGACGCTCTAGGTGATGCCAGGCAAGACTATCAGAGAAATAGTGTTGAAAGGGCAATTGTAATTTTCTATCTTCTGAGTGTTGGACTTTGCATCCTTAACATTATTCTAACATAGCATTTTTTCATATTACATATAATTACATCTGTGATGCTCTGTACCTCGAGGGAACACCCAGCACCCCCATGTTCATCCTTGTAAAATGATTGTGTGGTATCCAATGCAAAGTTTGTCATATTGGGTGTCTTCGGAAGGCTCATGATGCACTGAGAATTGTTGTTATAGTGATGTTATAGTAATTGTTGTTATAGTAATGTTAGAGGTTATAATTTCATGTATTAGTTATGAGGCTGAAAATGTATCATCATGGCTTAAAATAAGCCCAGGCAAAAACTCTCCAAGAGCAGAAAGGCAGTTCACACCACATCAGGGCAGGTATGGGACAAACCCAGCCCAGCCTCACAGGAAGAAAGGACGCTGGCCTAGGCAGCAACAAAAGAATCTGTTGGACTTTGAGTGAGTCACCCCCTTCCTTTGGGACTGTGATGAGGTAATGCTTACCTGACTCTAAGGGGGGGGGGCAAAGACAAGAGGGAAGAAAGGACATGATAAAAGGGAAAGACATTTGCCATGTTCTTTCTCTTTCTTCCACCTACATCTACAGACACCACACCAAGTGACTGAAGTGCTGATCAAAGAGGAGAGCCTGGCTGAAGAGCAACCAGCCAGTCTGTGGTGAGAAGCATCTAAATTTTTAAGGGAATTGAAAGTGTTAAGATCAGCTTAGAATGTGTTTTGCTTTTACTTCATTTGACCAAATCTGACTCGTTATGTTTTGACGTATAATCACTTAAAATCTATCTTCATAGTTAATAAATCTGTTTGTTTATTCTACCTCAAGCAGTGTGTTTGGTTTGAAGCATGGTAGAGTCTCCTCTTGGGATAACAAGCCTGGTACATATCAATTTCTTTGTTAAATTGACAAACTCATAAAAGCTTGTAGCATCCAGCAGGCATAACTGGACACTGCAATTTGGAGGTTCCTAGGATTGTGTCTGGGACCGGAGATATTGGCTAGCGTCATTCGATTGCACAATCCAAGGAGCAGATTACACTGCTCTACAGCCGAAATGCTTCTGAAATAAATGTAGTCAAACTTTACTAATTCTGGGTCACTGACAACGAAAATGATGCTTAAAATTGTTGATTGGCTCTAGTTTTCAAGATATGCTATTGGGTCAGTATATACGACCCTTGACTTGGGAATGGCGGAGGATAAGTGAGTTATAAAGGGAAGGGATCTCAATTTAAACCAGAAATGACTAAAATACATCTTTGACTGGATCTATGAATAAATCTATGACTGGGTTTGGACAGTACTTGCTTTTTAGGCAAAACAATGAATGATGCAATCTGAAGCTGGTATTGCGTCATACATGATATGAATTGCATCATGTTATTCCTAGAAGTCATGGATGATGCAATTATAACGAAGCTTACAACACTCTGCTGAACAAATTGCCCTATATCAGCTCTAGAAATCATGCTCTCTTATTTGTCAGTGTTTGATTTTGCAAAGGGACACATTTCTGTTTAGCCAAAGTGAGCAGAGATGCCTCGTACTTGTGTGAATAGTGCAGATAACTTCTGCTATGTTTGTGGTGAAGTGACTTTTGCATCACAAAAGCGCAGTATAACCACTATGGTTAAGAAAGCCTATCACCTTTATTTTGGCTGCAAAATTGGAGATTAGGACAAGAGGTGGGCCCCACACATATGCTGCAACACTTGTGCAACAAATCTTCCCCAGTGGTTGAACAGGAAAAGGAAATCTATGCCTTTTGCAGTGCCAATGATTTGGAGAGAGCCAACAGATCATACCAGCAATTGTTACTTCTGCATGATGCCTCCAGTTGGGAAAGGTGTGTCAAAGAAGAAAAAGTGGACTGTGCATTATCCAAACATTCCATCAGCTATACGCCCAGTACCCCACGAAGAAGGACTGCCGGTTCCTGATGCACCAGAATAATTCTCACTTGAGTCAGACGAGGAAGAGGATGAAACTTCTGGTCCTGAACCATCAATGTCACAGGACCCACATTTTCTCTCATCCTCCTCCTCTGAACCACACCTCATAACACAAGGTGAACTGAATGACCTTGTCAGGGATTTGGAAGTACCCAAGAGTAAGGCAGAGCTGTTGGGCTCCAGACTGCAGCAGTGGAATCTCCTGGCAGGTGATGTTAGGGTTTCCATGTTCCGTGACCGTCAAAAGGATCTTGTCCCATTCTTCTTCATGGAAGGTGATCTTGTAGCCTGCAACAACATCAATGGTGTGATGGCAGCCCTCAACATCGTTCACGATCCAGATGAGTGGAGACTGTTCATTGATTCATCGAAGACGAGTCTTAAAGCTGTTTTACTGCATAATGGCAATGTTTTGCCATCATTTCCAATTGGTCATGCAGTCCATATGAAGGAAACCTATGACAACATGAAACAACTTTTGAGGTGCATAAACTATGACCAACATCAGTGGCAGCTTTGTGGCGATTTGAAGGTTGTTGCTCTCTTGTTTGGTCTGCAGACTGGATACACAAAGTACTGCTGTTTTCTCTGCGAATAGGATAGTCATGCAAGAGATTCCCACTACATCAAGAAAGATTGGCCACTCCGACAGTCATTGGAGCCTGGGACGAAAAGTGTTCAGCATCCACTACTTGTTGAATCAAGGAAGATTTTGTTACCACCCTTCCACATCAAGCTGGGTCTGATGAAGAACTTTGTCAAGGCCATTGACAAAACACAAGCAGCTTTCAAGTACCTCTGTGGAAAATTTCCAAGGTTAAGTGAAGCTAAGATAAAGGAAGGTGTCTTTGTTGGTCCTCAGTTTCGTGAACTTCTTCGAGATGATGCATTTGACCATGCATTGCGTGGCAAGAAAAAGACGGCATGGAAAGCCTTGCAGTTAGTGGCAATAAATTTTCTCGGAAACAACAAGGCAGACAACTACAGGTTGTTGGTGGAAAACCTCCTCCAGGCATACAAAAGCCTTGGTTGCAACATGTCACTAAAGATACATTTTTTGCACTCTCATCTAAATTTTTTTCCACCAAACTGCGGAGCAGTGAGCGACGAGCACGGCGAGCGATTTCACCAGGACATTGCAACAATGGAGAAATGCTATCCGGGCAAATGGAGCCCATCAATGCTTGCAGACTATTGTTGGACAGTGACAAGAGATGCTCCATTTACTGAATACAAGAGACAAGCCAAGAAGCGCCGAGTAGACACTGAATAGGACTAAACTATGTACATAATAGTTTTTTGCCTTTTGGTTCATAATACATTTTATTTATATAACCCTTTTGCTGATTTTTAAAGTGTTATACAAACAGGACAGGTGAAATATTATCATTATCAAATATAACCATAAACACATGAAAAGACCTAGGTTTACAATTTATGATTAAAACTCTACTATCTACACAATATACATAGACATAAAATGTAAAAACTTAAATATCTTAGAAACAGTAGCCAATCAGTTGTTTTAATTATCATATTTGAATTCAGCACATCAAAATACATACTAAATAGCACATTTTATCTCTGAAGCAGACGACTTCTCAAAAATTGTAGACTAGTGTTACATGCCAGAGGCTGAGTGTGAACAGCCCAGGAGTGGGGGGTCTCACAGCAGAGCAGGGTAAGGCTGGCTCCCAGAGACAAGGATTGGGGTGATCTAACTGATCAATGGTCCAGATAACACCAGAGGGGAATGTCACAACATCCCAAAAATCTCTGTTAAAAGAATGATAAGCTTACAAAGCCAAGCACTCAGAAGATAGGATATGTCAGAATTAAGGTGGCCTATTATTTTTATCATCATCTTTCAGTATGTGGTCCCAGGCCTTATTTATTGCATACCATCCAAAACTTGCACTGAATATAGAATTATTAATTTCCTCATGAGCTTTCCTGTGGCGCTCTCATTGTACTGTTTTACTGCATTACAGACATTAATGAATGTATTTTCACAACACTCCTCGTAAAGTGAAGGCTATTATTTTCTCTATTGTATACATGGGGAACTGAGGCACAGAGATTAAAGCCAAAATTGGTAATTACAGGCTGGTAAGCCTGACTTCAGTACCAGGCAAACTGGCTGAAACTATAGTAAAGAACAAAATTGTCAGACGTATAGATGTACATAATTTGTTGGGGAAGAGTCAATATGGTTTTTGGGAAATCATGCCTCTCCAATCTGCTAGAATTCTTTGAGGGGGTCAACAAGCATGTGGACAAGGGGGATCCAGTGGATATACTGTACTTAGATTTTCAGAAAGCCTTTGACAAGATCCCTCACCAAAGGCTCTTAAGCAAATTAAGCTGTCATGGGATAAGAGGGAAGGTCCTCTCATGGATTGGTAACTGGTTAAAAGATAGGAAACAAAGGCTAGGAATAAATGGTCAGTTTTCAGAATGGAGAAAGGTAAATAGTGGTGCCCCCCAGGGGTCTGTACTGGGACCAGTACTATTCAACATATTCATAAATGATCTGGAAAAAGGGGTAAACAATGAGGCAGCAAAATTTTCAGATGATACAAAACTACTCAAGATAAATCCTAGGCAGACTGTGAAGAGCTACAAAAGGATCTCTCAAAACTGGGTGACTGGACAACAAAGTGGCAGATGAAATTCAATGTTGATGAATGCAAAGTAATGCACATTGGAAAACATAATTCCAACTATACATATACAATTATGGGGTCTAAATTACCTGTTGCCACTCAAGAAAGAGATCTTGGAGTCATTGTGGATAGTTCTCTGAAAACATCCACTCAATGTGCAGCGGCAGTCAGAATGTTGGGAATCATTAAGAAAGGGATAGAAAATATCATATTGCCTCTATATAAATCCATGGTACGTTCACATCTTGAATACTGCATGCAGATGTGGTCACCTCATCTCAAAAAAAGTTATATTGCAATTGGAAAAGATTCAGAAAAGGGCAACAAAAATTATTACAGGTCTGGAACAGCTTCTGTATGAGGAGAATTAATAAGACTGGAACTTTTCAGCTTGGAAAAGAGACAACTAAGGGGGGATATGATAGAGGTCTATAAAATCAGTAGAAAGTAAATAAGAAAGTGTTATTTACTCCTTCTCATAATACAAGAACAAGGGGTCACCAAATGAAATTAATAGGCAGCAGGTTTAAAACAAACAAAAGGAAGTATTTTTTCATACAATGCACAGTCAGTCTATGGAACTCTTTGCCAGAGGATGTTGTGAAGGCCAAGACTATAATAGGGTTCAAAAAAGAACTAAATAAGTTCCTGGAGGATAGGTCCATCAATGACTATTAGCCAGGATGGGCAGGGATGGTGTTCCTAGCCTCTGTTTGCCAGAAGCTGGGAATGGGTGACAGGGGATGGATCACTTGATAATTATCTGTTTTGTTCATTGCCTCTGGGGCACCTGGCATTGGCCACTGTCGGAAGACAGGATACTGGGCTAGATGGACCTTTGGTCTGACCCAATATGGCCACTCTTATGTCAACTAATTTTGGGCACCCAATCTGAGAAATCTATGGCCTGGTTTTTCAGTATACTTAGCATTACATAGTACTTTATATGTTCAAAGCACACTTCCCATTAACTGCAGTTGTAGCTGTGATTCAAGTGCTCAGCACTTCTGCAAATCAGACTACAAGTGTCCCAAGAAAAGAGGAACACACAATGGCCACCTCTGAGAACTATGATTTATGTGACTTGCTCGGAATCACAAAGGAACTCTGTGGCAGAGTTCTTCAGGGCAGCATTCAACTGCCTTAACCACATGACCATTCTTTCTTTTCCTGAAATTTCCTGTCTCATTCATTATACACCTTCAAACTTCTGCAAGAAGTGGGGCTGGGGTCCTACAGACAACAGCTTCATTCACTGCACAAGCCTGATTCATTCCCTGAGCACCATCTATTCTGTGCACTGAATGAGGCAGGAGTCCTGTGGGGAAAAAAGTATGTGATCATGTAATTAAAGACTTTAGCATAAAGCATACACACACGGGTGCAGAATTAAGCTTGCACAGGCACCTTTAATTCTGGCATTTCCTAACTGTGAGCGATTGCCTTTGCAACCTTAACATTCTTTTAACACAGTTTTTTGGAATGTAATTTCTGACTTAAAAAAAAACAACAGAAAAGGTGAATCCTCCTTGTCCTCTTCCTCCCTCCCCCTCCCCCCGCCATCTTGAGGACATTAGAACCACAATACAATCCTCTAGCACTTGAAATAAGGACTAAATGGTAGCAGAAGAAAACTTATTTTTTGTTTGGACCTGCCACTGGGGGGGATGGAGGCACACAATTTCCCAGGGCGTTTCATAGTTATTTGCTAGACAGAAGAAATGCTGAGACTCTGGAATAATGGGCTCTGTTCCAGGTTCTGGAGTGGAGTGTTCTCTAGTGGTTACAGACCTTTATGCCCCTGTCTCCTCCCACTTCTCCCTTTCCCCTTCTACTCCAGCACCCTTACCCAGTTCCGGCCCCTGCCTTCCTGCTCTTTCTATCATCCTGTCACAGATCCTGACCCTGCTCCCCCCATCTGTGCCTATCCTCCCCACCTTCCATGGGTCCTGTCCTTCTCTCCATCCTTGTTCCTAACTGTCCTCTCCATCTTCTGACCATCTCTGTTCTCGTCCACTGTTCTTGCTCCTGCTTCTAATTGCCTCCCTTCCAGATCCCTATCCCCACTGCCTCCCCAAATTTCCCACTCCTGCATTCAAATCAGCCTGTCTCCTCCTTCTCTGCGATGCTTGCTGAGTGCCAGCAGGATGTACTG
This sequence comes from Trachemys scripta elegans, assembly GCF_013100865.1. Classification (NCBI taxonomy): domain Eukaryota; kingdom Metazoa; phylum Chordata; order Testudines; family Emydidae; genus Trachemys; species Trachemys scripta. Next base: position 224,887,729 of record NC_048298.1, on the reverse strand, counting down.
AGCAGACAAGAGAGAAAGGCTCCCTTTGGTCTGGTGCCTTATGCCACCTTGGCCTGCAGCAGTCAGGAAGAACAATAGCAGTTAAAGTTTTGCTCAGCCCCTGCGATGGATTATGCTCAGCTGCTCTATGGAGATGATCCAAGCTGTTTGGTCAGCATGTAGGAGCTGTGAGAGGATGGCACATGGTCAGTGCAGACAGAATCTTTGGAGAATTTAGTTGCCATGCTAACAAGTCAGCATATGTGAACTGAGATAATTTTCAGTTCTTATCACTGGGCCAAATTTTGGCAAATTTTCACATGGACAGAAAAAAGACACGTCCCTGACATGAGGGTGAGTCTGGTGCTAAATTTTGAGGCCTTGTATCAAAGCATGGAGGTGGTAGATCTTCTTAAGGTAAGAATTTTTTTCACATGGGCAAGTTTAGTGTAGTTAGTATATTTTCCCCCAGCCTTAGTCTCATAAATGTCTGAAGCATTTTAGCTGAATTTGAAAAAAAAAAAAAAAAACAGCCTTAAGCTGACACCCAGCATAGAAAATTTCATCCCAAACAGTTTCAGTTTGGCAAAGTTATAAGCAACTGAAAACAGGGTCTTATAATGGAAAGTGACAGGCAACCTTAACTAGCAGTGTTGCTATCTGCACTGTCTATATTAATGTAACTCAAAGGTTATAAAGCCATTTGCACTATTTTGTATGTACAGCCAGAGCTCCACTATGCACCGAAGAAGGAGAAAGAACATTTGATCTTGTCTTTTATCTTTTTAGTTAAGTCCACGGCATGGCTGAGAAATGACATGGTATAATGACATACTTGGGAGCCATATATTTTGAACATTATAAAGTGCTCATTTGCCTTTCTCATGAGAACATCAGAACGGCCATACTAGGTCAGATTAATATGGTCCATCTAGCCCAGCATCCTGTCATTCTGCCATCTAATTTGTGCCAGGTATTTCAGAGGAAATGAACAGAACAGGGCAATTATCAAGTAATCCTCTCCCTTTCCTCCTGTACCATCTTCTGGCAATCAGAGGCTGAGGCCTATCTCCTGTCTGTTGATGACATGCTATTTGTTCCCACTTTGAACATTTTTAATTTCAGTTTTTATTTTTACCCAGAAATCTGCTTTCAATTTCACGTTACTCAGATAGTAAAAATAGTCATCTCAGAAACATCTTCAGGTTGGGGGATCTATGCTGTCCCATGCCAGTAATTTGCTGTTAATTATAATAATTTCCTCTGTTTGGCTTTATTTAAAGTTGTGAGTAGAAATTGTCTTCCTATGCTAAGAGAGAGAATTCTAGTGATTCTCTGCAACAAAATGGCTAGATTATAATTAGAGATGGGCCCAAACCAAAACCCTTGATCCAACTTTATGAAGGGTTTAGAAGCCACATTCAAATCTAAATCCAGATTTCACAACTGACCCTCACCTCCATTTTTGAGATGATTCATTAACCTAGAACCTGAATTTGGGAGACATTAAAATCTGGATCTAAACTACAACTTTAGTCCACCTCTAATTTGAATATGAATATGCCCATGTGCACATTGCTCTATAGGTATTTTATTCCTAACTTCATTTCCTGCTTACCCAGCCCCATATGGGGAAGGCTCTCCATTCTCGCTTTTGGCGTTTGCTAAGCATCTTGTATGTTAGGACAGTGTCATTAAAAGTTGTATTACATATTAGGTCTCAGTAAAATCCCAGTTCCCCTCAAGATTGGATTCTCCAAGACATTTATAGACAATAATTTCTCCTGACTTTTGTTTGTCCTGGAAAGTTATGTGGCAGCTGCACCAGTCCAGTCAGTTATGCTAACAACATCCTGCTCCTCAGCAAATTCTCCCACAGCACAGTGTGCCCTTGCTCCAGGCATCCCTGGAGGGCATCCCTGGATGGGAGGTTGTGGAATCTCCATCTCTGGAGATATTTAAGAGTAGGTTAGATAAATGTCTATCAGGGATGGTCTAGACAGTATTTGGTCCTGCCATGCAGGTAGGGAACTGGACTCGATGACCTCTTGAGGTTCCTTCCAGTCCTAGAATCTATGAATCCCATGGGATAGTTCTGCTTTTGCTAGTTGAAAGTCCCTTCCCAAGCTTTCATGCTCAGGACTTGCTGGAAGTTCCTTACAGTGTAGCCATGTACTAAATTAACACTAATAATTAACTTATACATAGTGCATGCCTGATTATCTGCCTCTGCTTCTGTAAGAAACCAGTATTCTTGTGCTATCTATTTGCATTTTCTTTTCTTTTCTGCACATTTTTGTTCAAGTTACAAGATGTTCAAGGTCTGTTGTGTAAGTCCTGATTTTAGATGTCTAAATATGGACTTTGACTCTAACTGTAGGTGCCCATCTTTAAAAAATATGTGTAGAGGTGCAAAAGCTTTGAAAGGAAAATTTATTCAGATAAAAACATTTTTAAATGAATAAATAAGGCCCACAATGGCATATAACCTGTCAGACCAGAAAAAGATATGCCTCACATGATACAAGTAAAACATAACATGCAACCTCTCAACCTACTTTAAAAAAATCATATTTGATATGTTTCCATTTACTTTTATCTATGTAATCTTGTATTAAATGGTTATAATGTCGTCTTATTGTGTGAGATCAAAGGAGTCTGTATTTAATATTTTCATAGGGGCAATTGTCCGTGTGGTCTGAAATTATCTTATTGGAACATCAAAACTTGTTTTAAATTTCCTCAAGTATCCCCTTGAGCAAACCCTATATTCACATGGAAACTGTTTGCTGAGAATTGGGGTTGGCTTTTATGTATGTGAGAGAGAACATATCCTACCTTCGGATGGACCACCAGGAAATATTTTGAAGGAGGGAATGCAGTAAAGGGGAAATGTGCCACAGAATGTGTATGGTTACTGAGAAACTCCTATTATTTGATTGCTGGGATATATACATAGGGTGTCATTTGTAATATGGGTCTTTCTCCTCCTGGTTGGGAGGCTTGGGAGAGGTTTAAAATTTCCTGTTGCCAGACTCTTTGGTTTCCTGTGAGTTCAGGTAACATTTTAAAGTCTACCAATTCTTTTTAATGGGTAGCTATTGTGTATAGGAATAAGACAGTATGCTTTTTAAATGGTTTGTGAGCCCTCTAGTGGTGCTCACTGCATTCTGTATTTTAGAAGCCGCCAAAAACCAGTCAGTATGTAGCCAGACCTTGCAAGTATGTGTATGCTTAGCAAACATGTTTATTTGGGACCGAATTGTACCCAGGTGGTTCCTTCATGTTATTCTTGTTCTGTAAAGAGCAAAAGATGCAACAGGAGCCGTTGACAGCTATATTCTTGGACACTTTTATAGCTAGGCATTTATTGGAGAGTCTGCTAATAACTTCAGAGCAAAATGATTAAATACAGGATGGCAACCTCAAGAGATCAAAAATAATGAGTCAGACTCTCAAAAACTACAAGGCCTAAAAAATCATGAGGTTTTTTTTTTTAAATCTAACCATATTTTAACTGTATTTTGCATTTTTAACTCCCCACTATTCCTCTGTCTATGCATGTGTGATAATTTCAGGTTAAAAAGTCAGCCTTTAATGCACACAAATATGCACACTGCTCCATGGGTGCCCAGAGGGAGACTGTACTTATCCTCTCCTCACCCCTGAGATGGCAGTTCCCATAGCCATTTCCTATACTGTCTTGACATTGCAGCCACACTTCTCTGCCTTCTGCTGCCCTGGGACTTCTCTACCTGGGCCCCGGTAGCACATTTCCTCAACTCCCCAGCCTCCTGCTGCCCCAGGGCTTCTCCTCTGCCAGGGTCCCAGCAACAGTTTTTCATCCAACTCCTTCTTTCCCTGCCTTTCTGTGCTATAGGGTCATACCTGAAAGTAGGACTTAATGGCAGGGCTGGTCTCTTGTCCTTAGCCCCAAAGCTCCCGCACAGAGCTCTACCCCCATGCCCAGCCCTGAAAACTGTGGGAACAGAGAAGCTTCTCATACCACCCTAAATATTGCCTATGAAGAGATTTCTGGGGGCATTAGGGTGTGGCTTGCCTCAATAGACTCAAAGATTATTTGCCCTGAACCCTATCAGTGATTCTTATAGTTAGTGACAAGACGGAACATCCAATCAATGCTGGTCTTATTTAATGGGGTTAAAACAGAGGTATTATAGATCCCAGTTCAAAGACCTATTGAAGTCAATGGGAGCCTTCTCACTGACTGCAAAGGATATTAGCTCAGGCTAACAGTGCATTGCACTGTTTAATCATCAGTAGGCAGCTCATTAGCTCATTTACTAGTTTATGGTCATTAAACAGGATAAAATTATACAAGGGATGTTAACCTTTATTCTTAAGGACATAAGCCAAACACTGACTACCTTGAGTTAGGGAGAACTTCCCCCAGGTTCTTGTTATTGCTTCATTGTCCATTGAGAAGGTTTTATACCTTCTGAAATATATGTCATCGGTCACTGTGAGAGAATACTGGCCTAGACAGACCACTGGCCTCATCCATTCTGGCAATTCCGGTTTTCCTAAGTTTCTTTTCAGGACACCACTCACTCCCCAATAGTCTTCTAAATCAGGGCCTCTTTTAGGATGTTGAGGGAAGCCAGTGAGATCATCTTTAACCCCCATCTCAACCCCAAATATGTCTGTTTCATTCATAACAAAAAGGGGCGATCTTTGGGTTGGCAGTTGCTTTGCTGAGGTGCCCTCCCACCCTGAGGCTAGAAGCCACGATGGCAACTCAGAAAAGGATCTGAGCCAATTGTACCTGCTCAACCCCTAAGCTTTTTAGGGGAGGAATTGCAGGTCCCAACACTTACCAACATTCCTAACTGCTACCCTTTCCAATATTTGTCAGTATGTACACATGCAAGTAGTCCCACTGATACTGTATGTCCCCCTGTATGTCCCCCAGTAGGATTACTTGTGGGTGTACTCATGAGTATGAGACAGTTGCACAATAGGACCCTCTTTGCTCATATATTTTTTGTATCTTATTTCAAATTTATTAAAGCTTACACTTAAAGCACCATCTAAATAATTATAATAATTTTTAACAATAACATAGAATCCCGTGAGGTTGAGGAATGCCACCTGGGATATTTAAACCATGCCCATCTAGTGATAATAAGGGTTTACTTCAAGGACAGGTGAGTGGCCCTTATATACCTTTTGGTTTTTCAGCCACACTATATTTATGATGGATAAATCAGTCCAGAGTGTTTTTGATAGATTTTATTTAAAAGCGTAAGCAAGCAAACATACAACTAAATAAACATTTTACAAACTGAATGTACTCTAACTTTCCTAAATTGATTAAAGATGGAACAAAAACAATCAGTTTGAAGTCTCAGAAATAAAATTAACATAATGCATTGATCAAATCAAGGTTACAACTGAAATAAATCAATGGTTCAACTTATCAGTATGTGCAATTAACACAACAACTAATTAAGATAATTATAGAATTCCTGGAAGAATTACTTTGACCCAAGAGAGTTAAGAGTCTCAACCAAGGGAGACTGCCAAAAGCTGGTAGTGATCTCCCTGGCTGGTCCCAAGAAAACACAGCTCTTAGAATGGCTCCTTTATTACATTAGCACTTCCCCTTAAGTCCCACTGAGGAAACTTCTATTTCACTGTACTTACTGTACTTATTTTTCTGCCTCTCCATGCACAGCCTTTATGGCAGGCTTACACAGAGTTGATCTTTAGATCATTAAATCATATTCTAGCAACTTTAGAATGAACACTTCTTTCTACCTGGGGAATCTTTTATTAATTAAACAACAGACTGGGGTTTAGTGTCTGCCTTTAAAGATACTTAAAATTGCCATGAAACACACATACATACACAGAGACATTTACACCCAGATGGAGCATTGGGCATTTAGGACATCTCTGTATGCCACACAAGAATAACAAGGAAGAGGTCTCTCTTCTTTTTCTTTGTTTCTTGGGATCTTTAAGTCATGTGATGGAGAGTTTGTACTATCCTATGTGAGGATAATCTACATAGAAAATGATTTAGGCTTAGGTGTTTAAATATTCATTGAAGGAAAGCATTTGTAATGTGCTTCTCTAATTCATTTGGATCCAAATCTGCAGCTCTTTCTCAGGCAAAACTCCCATTTATATCAATGAAAATTTAGCTTGAATAAGGATTGCAAGATCAGATGCTACACCAGTGCAGGGAAATGCTCTAGCATAGTGAATAACTCCTGCCAAACCTTGACCAGGCATAATTCTTGCACTGAAGACATGAGTAAAGTCAATGGCACTATTTACATGAGTGAGGATTACTTGTATGAGTAAAGTTCTAAAGGGTCAAACTCTGAGTGACTTTTGATGTCCTCAACTCCAGTAGGAGAAATACAAAATCCTAAAACCTGGACATTGTAAGGAAACAAAGGAGGAAATAATTTTCTACTTGATGCAATGTAATTTGTAAATCTGCCAATGATTTGGGATTAAAAACAGTTCATAACTTAAAAGAAACAACTGACTTTCCCATTCACTTTAAGGACTTCATGAAAACTTAATTTTTGACTTGTGATTAGGCTCCTTCAGACCTTCTGGGCTCTTTCATGTCCCCCAAATACTCAGCGCCTCTAACATTTCCATAGACCTTTTGGTAGCAACATGTATGCTTGTGTTCTGTGAGTCTAAGAGTCCTTAGAAGATTTTTTTTTTATTTAAAAAATGAATGTGCAGATGCAGTAAGCTGAATTTCTAAGCAAATTAACCGGGGGCATTTTTATAATGGTTTCTTTTTCCAAAATACCTAGAGGCACTTTGACCTGTATTACTTGAGTAGTATGAGTACAGAAACACATCTGATACTACTAAGATTTATTTTGTGTTTGTGTGTGGTCTGACAGCCGAGACATATCTAAAGGGATATTTCCCCCCTCAAATTGCTAAATAGTTTTGCTCTTCAGGCTGATTTTGTTTGCAAACCTTCTGCCTAGACTTATTTTCATTCTTCAGAAGATGAAGTTATAAACCTATGCAAAAGCTGACATGGCACTGATGCTGAAATGGGAGTTATGTGAATAGCATCAGTGAAATTGTTATTCTGTCTTTTCACCTTACTTCACGTACGGCAAAACCTTCAGACTAAAGTCATAGCTTCAAGAAGATAATCTACTACTATTACACTTTATATAAGAGGTGGATATTATTACAATAGGCCTGATTCTCTTTTGTCCTACAACTTGTGCCATCATTTACACCAGTGCAAGCTGGGTATTAAATATCCGAATCATCTTACACACAATTCCCACTCACTTTTAAACTAAATTTTTGCAAAATAATTTGTTTGTCTTTAGGCAGCATGTTCCCCATCCAGCTAAATGAGGCCACATGTCTCTGAAACCCAAAAAACCTGAGTTTTCTTTGCGAAAGAAAAACAAAAAGGAACATGTAATCTTATTATATACCCTTTAATTTTCTTTTTTTTTTTAGTTTCTGCTTTGTTATTCTATAGGAATGATGCTTAAATGCCTTCCTTAGGCAGTGCTGGATGTTCAGAATGCAGTTTAAGTAATTGTACTAATGATTATGGAGGATGCCTGTATAATATTGAGTCGAAATTTTGAGACTCTTTGGCTCAGTTAATGTGTAGCTAAGTTCATAACAAAGTCAGGTAGTAGCTGCTTTAAGTGAGGTTTTTAATCATTGAAGAAACGTGTCCTGCAAGTAAGAATGCTCTTCCTTCTTGAAAGAGGCATTTAATTTTTCTATGAATTTCCCTGTTATTGCATATCCAACATTTGTTCAAAAGGTTATGTAAGTTCTCTGTCTTTCAACTCCTTTGGTTTCTGAGCTTCAAAGAGCCACATCAAAATATCTAGAAACAGAACAAACACCAACTGGAGTTTCCTTCAGCATTCAACAGCTGTCAAATGGTGTAGGTTGCCCAGTGGAATGCCGGGAAGTGCAGGCAAATTCTTCCCTGACATACACCTGAGCCTGTTAATGTAGGAGGGAGGGGTTTCTCTTGAACCTTACATTTGTTTTAGATGATACTTTCATATCAAATTGGTTGGTGTGCGGGGAAACTGGCTTATATTGTTTCAAAGTAAAAACTGTTCTTTGGCTAATATTGATACATAGGGGTGCTCACTCCCTGGAGTGCACTCATGATTAGAGAAATCCTATTGATTTCAGTAGGAGCAGAAGCAAACTGTAACCCGGTGTGTTTTACTGGGTAGTGGCCTTTGAAAATAACTTTTTGGCTGATTTCAGCCTAAACTGGAGAATGGCCTTTCAGTCAAGGATTTAGCTAAAATTAATGGAAAACACAAAGATACTTGTTTTACCTCTCATCTTTAATAGACAACATATTACCCATGCTACCCATGTCTGCCTGCCAGTGTGCTCAGCTTTAACAGACCTTTCTGATGAGGAAATATCCATCAACAGATGGGCTTTCGGATCATTTTCATTGCTGATTGTGATCTGAAACCTCCTGCAAAGTAGCATGCAAGAGAGTTTCTTTCAAGATGGTTGCACGCATAGATGCCATGAGAGATAATCGTGAACATCTGCTAGACTCTTTGTGCTAGTGTTTACCACTGTACTTTGTGCTGCAGTTCAAGTATTCTGAAGTTAAAAAAAAACACACAAGCATCAACTTTTTTATTAACAACAGCATCAGCAGAATATGATAAGGAACAAAGGCATGTGTTGTCAGTGGCTTTTTATTGTAGTGTTCTTTTATGGCAGGTTGCAGTCTGACCTGCTGCTATGTTGTCTTGTGCTGTTCTGTCTGTTGTTTCTCATAAAGTAAACAGGGTCGGGTAAGCTTGGTATTCAGGTAGGAGGCTGCAGAGGTGCTGCTGAAGTGGTATTTGTGATCCACTAATAATAGGACTTTTTGAGAGTTGACAATCTGCTCAGCCCTGTAAAGAACATGGAAGTTAATGAGATGTACACTCTTCAGTGCCTAAATCACTTTTGAAAACAGGACTTAGGCTCCTAAGTCACTTGGGTGCTTTTGAAAACTCTACTTTTAGGGTTAGATACACAATGGGGGCTTAGACTCAGCATTACAGCACCTAACTTTAGGGGCCCTGGCTCCTGGTGCAATCCACAGCCCCAAGTTAGAGGCCCAGGTTCCCTATATAGTGCCTGGGGAGAATTAGGCACCCAAAAAAGGAACTGCAAAAACAAACAATCTGAGCCAGGAGCAACCTAAGCTCACTCACTCACTCATGCCCGTCACCCCAGTCGGGGTATGGGCCACAACCACAGATCTCCAGAGTCCTCTATCCTGGGCCATTTGCTCTAGCTGGTTCCAGGTATAGCCCATTTTTATGCTATCAGCCTGAAGGTCGCATCGCCAGGTGTTTCTTGGACGGCCTCTTTTCCGCTTGCCTTGGGGGTTCCACCGCAATGCCTGTCTAGTGATGTTGGTTGGCTGCTTGCGTAGTGTGTGTCCTATCCAGTCCCACCTTCTCCTTCTAATTTCTTCCTCTGCTGGAAGTTGACAGGTCCTCTCCAAGAGGTAGATGTTGCTGATGGTGTCTGGCCAGCGGATCTGGAGAATCCTTCTAAGGCAACTATTTATGAAGGTCTGGATCTTCCTGGTGGTTGTTTTAGTTGTCCTCCAGGTTTCAGCTCCATATAATAAAACTGATTTAACATTGGAATTGAACAGTCTAATCTTTGTTGCCAAAGACAGCTCTCTGGAGCTCCAGATGTTCTGGAGCTGTAAGAAAGCGGCTCTTGCCTTACCGATCCTTGCTTTGATGTCTGCGTCCGTGCCACCCTGTTGGTTGATGATGCTACCTAGGTAGGTGAAGGACTGCACTTCTTCCAGAGGGCTTCCATTCAGTGATACTGGGTCATTACTAATGGAGTTAATCTTGAGGATCTTGGTCTTGTCCTTGTGGATGTTGAGGCCAACCTGTGATGACCTGGCTGCCACTATGTTAGTCTTCTCTTGCATCTGCTGTTTGCTATGCGAAAGGAGTGCAAGGTCATCGGCAAAGTCCAGGTCATCAAGCTGGGTCCACAACGTCCACTGGATTCCGTTTCTGCGCTCATAAGTGGATGTCTTCATAATCCAATCAATGACAAGGAGAAAGAGAAATGGTGACAACAAACATCCTTGTGAAACTCCGGTTCGCACCTGGAAGCTGTTTGTAAGCTGCCCTCCATGGATCACTCTACAGTGTATGCCGTCATATAAGTTCTTAATCAAGTTAACCACCTTTGCTGGGATGCCATAGTGCCGAAGGAGCTTCCAGAGAGTCTCTCGATCCATGCTATCGAATGCTTTTTCATAGTCAACAAAGTTGATGTACAATGAGGAGTTCCATTCCATAGACTACTCGATTATGATGCGGAGCGTTGCTATCTGGTCCGTGCATGATCTATTTTGCCGGAAACCTGCCTGCTCATCTCGTAGCTGTGGATCGACGGCATCCTTCATTCTCTCTAAGAGAACTCGGTTGAAGACCTTCCCTGGCACCGACAGAAGTGTGATTCCTCGGTAGTTGGCACAATTGCTGAGGTCTCCTTTCTTGGGGATTTTAATAAGGTATCCCTCTTTCCAGTCTGCTGGAATCACTTCTTCTTCCCATATCTTCTCAAAAAGGGGGTACAGCATTTCCACTGAAGCATCCAGATCTACTTTCAGGGCCTCTGCTGGAATGTCGTCAGGTCCAGCTACCTTCCTGTTCTTCATTATAGTGATGGCTTTTCTGATCTCATCTCTGGTAGGTCTATCACAATTGATTGGAAGGTCTTCGTTGGCTGGGTCAATGTCTGGTGGATTTAGTGGTGCTGGTCTATTTAGGAGTTCCTCAAAGTGCGCCGCCCATCTAGTCATCTGTTGTTCTATTTCTGTTATAGACTTTCCCTGCTTGTCTTTGACGGGACTTTCTGGCTTGCTGAACTTTCCAGACAGTTGCTTGGTGATGTCATACAGCTGTTTCATGTTACCATTGTATGCTGCCTGTTCCGCTTCTGCTGCCAGTCCATCCACATAATCTCTCTTATCCTTCCTAATATTCCTCTTCACTACTTTATGGGCTTCAGCATACTCTTCTTGCGCTTTAGCCTTTGCTGCTCTAGTCCTGCTGTTATTAACTACTGCCTTCTTCTTCTTTCTATCTTCTATCTTAGTCAAGATCTCTGCTGTGATCCACTCTTTCTGCTGGTATTTCTTGATTCCAAGCACTTCGTGGCATGCTGACCTAAGTGTCTCTCTCACTTTCTGCCATCTGTTGGATACACTGTCTTCCTCTTCCTCAGACCGATCCTGTAGTACTGAAAACTTATTCTTCAGCGTCAGTCCAAAATCTTCCTTGATCTTATGATCCTTCAAAAGGCTGACGTTGTACTTCACTCTTCTATCTGATGCATCTATCCCGTTCTTCTTCAGCTTCAGCTTCAATCTGGCCACCACTAAGTGATGGTCGGACGCTACGTCTGCTCTCTTCTAACTCTAACATCCTGCAAAGATCTTCTGAACTTCTTACTACTACAGACATGATCAATCTGGTTTTCTATCGTGCCTGCTGGCGATACCCAGGTACTCTTGTGGATCCGCTTGTGAGGAAAGATGCTACCTCCTATGACCAGGTTGTTAAGTGCACACAAATCCACAAATCTCTCTCCATTCTCACTCATCTCTCCCAGAGCGTGGATCCCCATGACTTGTTCATATCCTGTGTTGTCAGGTCCAATTTTGGCATTAAAGTCTCCCATAAGGATGGTAATGTCTTTGTCTGGGAGAGTCTCTAATATTTTCTGAAGTTTGTTGTAAAAATAGTCTTTTTCCCCCTCTTCACTGTCATTGGTTGGAGCATAGCACTGTACAACATTCATCTTAATCCTCTTCATTTTAGTTCTGAAAGATGCTGTGATGATCCTGGAACCAGATGCCTCCCAACCAATCAGTGCTCTCTGTGTCTGCTTGGACAACATGAAGCCTACTCCCTGTGTGTGGGGTGTGTCACTCTCTTCATGTCGGGAATACAGCAACAGCTCTCCTGTCAACAATCGTCTCTGTCCTGCTTGTGTCCATCTTGTCTCACTAATGCCTAGTCGGGTCAGGTTGTTGTTCCTCATCTCTGCTGCGACCTGCGCCGTCTTTCTTGACTCGTACATGGTCCTCACGTTCCATGTATCGATGGTAATCCTCCTAGTTGCAAGAAGGGTAATCAGCTTAGTAGCTTCCTCACGACTTTCACCACCCAGCGTCATGCGTCTTCGAGTTGAAGGCCCTTCTTTTTCCAGGCTAAAAGTCTCTGTTATCTCTATTGTTGGCGTTTCTGTAGCAAATTAATTTTTTTACGGGGTGGAGTTGCTAGCCCCACGCCCAACCCTCCTCCTTTATCCTGACTTGGGACAGGCAGATGGCCCCCAAGGACCTCTCTGGTGGAGTTCAACCTAAGCTAGCCAGTAGGAAATGCCAAGGCGAGAGATTGGTCCTAAGTCCTGCCCCTCAAAGGGAGTTAGGTGACTAAGTTGGGGCCAGAGGGAGGTCCCTCCCTCTGCTTGGGATTTGTACTGTGAACCCTCTCCTGGAGTTAGGTACCTAAGTCCTTTCTCGCAAACAAAAGAAGGAGGAGGAGGGACCCCCCTCCCCTACTTATAAACTTTAGTCCCGTAGTTGGGGCATTCAGCTGGCATGTGGGAGACCCATGTTCCAATCCCTTCTCCCCATCAGGCAGAGGGAGGCATTGAACCTAGGAGTCCCACATCCCATGTGAGTGCCCAGACAAGTAGGCTAAACGTTATAAAAAGGGCACTGCATCCACCTTCTCGGACATTGTTTTTGGGGGCCTGGTACAGTTAGCAGCTTCTGCAAACACCCGCCAGATTGGGTCCCACAGCGGAGATAAACAAGGGAATGCCTACTTTGAGGATCCTGCGGGGGTTTAGGCATGAGATGGGCTCCTAGGCTGATGCTGCTATGCACATGCTCACTGGCAGATTTTTAGATGCCATTGGGGACTTGATTGGCAGAAATTTAAATGCTTAGGGACTTGAATTGCCTCCAAAGTTTGGCGGCAGCAGAGCAGGGAGTTGAGGATCTAAATTTTGGATTTGAGTGCCTGCGGTAGCAATTAAGTGCCTAAATCCTTTTGTGAATCTTGTCCTTAGTCTCTCTGTGCTTTGGTTCTTCAATAATGATTAAAAGGGACGTTGTGAGGCTTAACGAATTAATGTTATGAGTTTCTCAGATAGTGTGGTGATGGGGGCCATATAAGAAGATAGGTCTGCTGATTTACCCCGTCACACTTAGATCCGAGGGGTGTTTACTCCTGTTGGTGCATGGAAAGAGTCTTGTCTCCATTTTCCAGCTAGTGGGGTTTCACTCTAACACAGGATATAACAGATGGCAGACACCATGGGAATACATTTTGAGCTTGCTGAATGGAGAATCCAACATGCAACTTTTCTAAACAATAGTGGCACTATGTGATGACATTCAGCCCAATTCTCTGTGATAAGTCACAGTGGGGAAAATTTCCTGAAGTACTTTCTTTCCATCAGGTAGGGCAGTAGATGGATTGTTTGCTTTTTGTGTTAAGAGGTTTCAGACCCAGAGAGGCAGAAGCCCATTTCTATGTCCTAGACTTCCTTTAATCTCCTTTCCCCTCTTCCCTTTAGCTGGCAATGCATCTTTTTTGCCAGGAAGTTGTGAATACTGCCTAAGCTATAGCCACAAACCCAGCACTCCAAGGGTACTTTTCATCTGAGGTCTTTATAGGGCAGCACAGAGCAGGGAGCCAGTACTGTCAAATAATGGTTTTAATTCCTGGGCCTACTTATATGAGAAAAGATAGAAGGAAAGAAAGGAAGGTAGAGCAGTGTGAGGAAAGTTATCCATTGTACTAGGTAAAGGTAAAGCCTCACCACTCACTACTAATTCAGAGCAGCATTGGTTGGGATTTGGTAATAATAGAAAATGTCTGATACTTAGTTATTTTGCCTTGTGTCACTATAAGTCATGCTAAGAAATAAGCCCAAAAACCACAGGAATCAATTGTAAAATCAATGTGTGGGGATGATTATTCTTGTTAATTCACCACATTGCAAAATAACCATCTATTAGCTACTGGTTTTCAAGAGAAAAAATCATTGTTTCAGATTACTGTAGAAGCTTATCATTTTCTATAAATCAGCTCTGCACTGTACTAGCTGTAAGATACATACCATCTGTGGTAACTCAGCGACACAGAGCCTGATTCTCCATTGCACCTCCGCAAAATGAGTTCAGAATCTCTCCTGTTGAAACTTTTCCACTTTGTATGAAATATGTAATAGTTGCTGGGCAAAAGAGAGTGAGAACTACTCTAGGCTCAGTGGTTAGCGCATTCACCTGAAAAGGTGGGGACCCAAGTTCAAATTTCTGCACTACTGAATATTTAATGAGTTATACAAAGGACAGCAGCTCCAACAGGAGACATTGAGAAGTACCTGCTCCAGTGGTTAGGGCACTCTCGTGGAAGATGCAGGTTCAACTCCCTGCTCCACATTGGGTGGAGGAGGGGGGTTGAACTTGGGTTCCCACATTGTGGGTAAGGGCTCCAACCACTACAACTGGGCTAAAGGTTATATGGGAGGCACTACTACCTCCTCCCCCTGGTTCCAGGCAGGCAGGGGCGGCTCCAGGCACCAGTGCACCAAGCGCGTGCCTGGGGCGGCAAGCCACGAAGGGTGGCCTGCCGGTCGCTGTGAGGGTGGCAGGCATGCCGCCGAATCCACGTTACCAGCCAGACCTCCCCAAGGCGTGCCTCCGAAAGCCGCCTGACTGCCGTGCTTGGGGCGGCAAAATACATAGAGCTGCCCCTGCATGCAGGACTCAATCTGGCAGATGTGCTCTAAGGAGGCAGTTGAGAATGTCTACCAGATTGGGCCTGCTGGATGGGGGAATGCCTAGTTTGTGAATCCTGTAGGGACTTAGGCATGAGTTAGGTGCCAAGCTGCTCATTGGCATCAGAACTGAAAGGGCTGTGCACATGCTACTGACAGAAATGTAGAGGACTTTACCAGTGGAGCCTCAGATGCCTAAGGAGTGGCTACAGAGTTAGGAAGCCGCAATTGAGTGTGGGTTTTGAGTATTTAAAATTTGCATTTAGATTCTTAAAATGGCAGCTGGGTGCTTAAATCCCTCCTGTGAAACCCACTGTAACCCTTGATATACTTATGCATGAGAGTATCTTTAGCCATACATGTAGAACCCTTCGCTACTTCCATCCTTGCTTGCCACAGTTCACTTCTGATTCAGGAAGAGCAGCAGTGGGATAAGGAGATTTGTGTTGTACGAGTGCAAACAGTTACTGTAGAAATGTAAGCTGCAACCAATAAATGGTTTAAAAATTGGCTTTAAAAGCTTTTATTAGTGTAGCCCAGTGATTGGCGGGATCATGGGGAAGGACCTCTCTGCCACCATCTATTGGTGAACTGCGGAAAGAGAGAATCAACATTCCTCATTTGCATGAGTGCCTCCTTTTTTGCCAGTGTGTACCTTTTGGTTGTTTTGGTTAAAATTCTTTAAGTTTTGGATATAGGGGTAATGAAATGCTATCTTTATTGTGTCTCTAAAAGGCAGCAGAACAGTACATAATATGACCTAACAGAGGGAATCACCAAACCAAAGTTTGCCATGTACATTGGGCAGTAGAGCTTGACATGTGTAAGGAAGAAAGCTTTTGTTTTGTAGGGAGGACTGAATTTCTTGTGGGAGGAACCTTTCTCAGTAGTGTTATATGCTATTGACTATGGATTATATAGTGGAGCCTTGGAACTGGTGTCATAGTCAGAGATTATAGTAGCTCTCCCCTGAAACTGCAGAGGACAACAACAGGTCTGAGTGAATTCCAGTGATGGCCCCTCTGCCCTCCATTCACAGAACTGAATTCACCCCAGTGGTTGGGAGGGGGTTGGTGATGCCTTAATAATAATAAATAGAGATACCCTATCTCATAGAGCTGCAAGGGACCTTGAAAGGTCATTGAGTCCAGCCCCCTGCCTTCACTAGCAGGACCAAGTACTGATTTTGCCCCAGATGGCCCCCTCAAGGATTGAACTCACAACCCTGTGTTTAGCAGGTCAATGCTCAAACCACTGAGCTATCCCTCCCCGCATCAGTCTTAGGCCTAAGCTCAGCTGGTGTAGACATGGCAGTATTGTGGTTAGAGGTGACAGCATGGGGAGAGACAACTCAGAGGTGGCAGTAAGGTGTCTCTTCATGGAAGCCAGGCAACGCTTCCTCCTAGTGGTTGAAGATGGACCTGCCCCGAGTGAATTCACAGGCTCTGGAACTTCACTAAATAAATAAACGATGAGTGGGTAGCACCAGAAGGGAAAAGTCAGGGGGTGGGGAATGAGATATCAAAGGGGCATTTGTTCTCATCAGATGTCCACACTGGTAGATGGGGAAACTGAGGCAAAGATACTGTAGGGGCAGATGCCCAAGAAATTCAGGGTGTGTACTTATATTTATATAAACATATGTTTGATTTATTGTTGTGGTATTTCCTTAATGGTTTGTTCCTTTTCCCCATATATCATTTTTGTTATTTTTATACACAAACTCAGGCTTTGAGAGAAGCCTATTAAGGTGGCCCAGAGGAGGTATTTAGTTTTCCCAGGAGGGGCTTGAGCCAGTGCATTTGTTAATTTTAGAAGACTCCTTCCTTCAGACATTTGAACCCAGACCTTCTTGGCACTAACAACATCTGGCAGAAGGACTACATCAGTGCATTGTTAACAATGCTTTTGTTTGTTTCATTGCAAAAGAAGCAAGCAAGTTCTGCTCAGACATACGTATTTGCCATATAAATAAACTTATAAATTTTGAGGAAATTATACAGCACTAACATAGCCACAACTAAACACAAAAAATGAGTGAAAATAAAAGCTGCAAACCAGGTTCCAATTAAAAGAGCTGTGTGGTTTCCTCCCACCCTTCCTTTCACTGGAAATCATACATCAAAAACAAAGCAAACAATATAGATACTACCTATATGAATGCAAATTGGCTCAGTATAGGTATATCTAATGCATACATTTCATGAGACACAAATATACAGTTTGCCTGTTTGTTGTGAAAATACAGTTCAATTAGTCTGTTCAGCTGCATGATATACAGTTCTTCCCTTTCTATGAGATACAGTTGGGAACAAGATGTACTAGCTGAAGGACTCATCCCTTTGAAGAACATGATAACTTTTGAATAAATAAAAGGGCGATGGAAAAGTTGCTATGTTACCCTCCTTCTCACTGTGGGGAGTTGAAAATGCCTTTTTCTGACTGCTTATTTAATTTGCTCTCACATAACTAGGGGTGTGCAAATCTCTCCAAACCCACTCTGATACTTTATCTCAATGGTCATTTAACCATCCAGTCAAATGATCAGCAAAGATAGTAGGTGACTGATCCTTTCACTGCTGCAGGCAGAAGGGAAAGTGACAACAAAATGTTAGGAAATGGCCCACCGGGAAATGAAGTTGTAAGGAGAGGCTTCAGCTCTTGCTAGTCATACTCTGTCACTGCTTCAGAAAATATCTAAAATAGTAGGCCAGGGCTGGCAGCACGCCACATCACAAGGCCTCCTGATTTATGCTACAATGCAGCACAGAGTTCTGCCACAGCATAGGCACTGGGCAGTAAAGCTAATTGGTTACAACAGAGTTTCTCAAACTAGGGTCTGTGAGAGTATTCCAGGGGGTCAGCGGGCCCCGCTGATCAACTCCTCTCCCTTCCTCCCTCAACTCCTCCTGCTCCCTCCCAGTGCCTCCTGCATGCTGCGAAACAGCTGTTTCCCAGTATGCAGGAGGTGCTGAGAGGGAGGGAGAAGAGCCTGGGACTGGGAGCGAGGCCTGGGGCTGAGCAGGGCAGCTTGGTGGTCCGTGACAAATTTTAAATCAAAATGGGGGTCCTTGGGTTACTAAAGTTTGAGAACCACTGGGTTACAACATCATTTGACAACTTCCAGGCTCAAAATCTGAAAAATGCACCACAAAGTGGAATTGTAACCAATGCACAATGTTTAATGGCACTGTCAGAGGCTTGGGAGGATCTTTTTTAGACTGGAAGAAGGTGTCAACCTTCTGGGACTCCTGACTGGCTCAGGAATACAGCTTTATTCCTGCTGGGCTGCCACCTCCTGTAGGTTTCCATGTGCTCCCCACCAGACAGCACTGTCTGTCCTCCCATCCCTGAGTGGGGCTCCAGGAGTCCTTTTTGTCCTGAATCACAAAGAATCTCTTTCTCCTTATCTGTCACTCAGCGCAAGAGCAGGGGCAACGAACCCACTGTTTTCCACTCAGAAAGGCGTTCAAAAAGAAATAAACAGGCCTGGAGGAAGAAGGTAAATTGACAAAGAATCAAGTGAAAGAGTGGGATGACGGCAGGAAAATGGTCAGGCCCGTGGATCTGTGCAATTCAGGTAGAGAATTGTGCAACATCTTTTTTTAGCCACCTAATCATATTATACAAGTTGCTTTGACAAAAGCCAGGGCCTGGTATGCTGTGGGCAACATGGCATCATAGCACCACCAAGACAGGGATGGGCTTGGCTAAGTGCGCTCTGCATGGATGGAACTAGGGCAAGGGAAAACAAATGTGTGTCACACGAATGACTAGGAAGAAGGGACGTCACTGCACTAGTTAAAGTAGCAGCCCTACTGCTTGTAATCCCTTGATTTAAATTAAAGAAAAAATCTTGCTGTAATGGGCTATAAATTACCCTGAGGTGACAAACCACTTGTACTGAAAAGACCAGCAGGTGTGCAGATAAGAAAATCAGCTGGGGTAGTCTGGGGTAGCCCCTTACATAGCATTAGGCCCCAGCCCTGCATTATGATCCATGCAAACAGACTACTGTGCCTGTGTGAATTCCAGTATGAGAAAGCATAAAAAATGTGTACTGCTACGAAGGAAGTTGTTTGTTTGCAAAAAAGGGAAGAAAAACTCAAAGCTCTGAAAGTGTCCACATAATAAACTGCATGAAATGGCCTTCTAGTCCCCAACTAGGATTACCAGGTGCCCAATTTTCAACAGAACAGCCAGTAGAAAAGGGACCCTCCCGAACCGTCCCCAGCCCGGTGAAAATGAGTGTGTGAGTGAGGGTGGGGGAGAGCGAGCGATGGACAGAGGGGGGATGGAGTGAGCGGGGCAGGGCCTTGGAGAAGGGTCGGGGCAAGGGTGTTCAGTTTTGTTCAGTCCAAAAGCTGGCAATCCTCTCCCCAACACAAGAGAAGAATAAAATATAAAAAGTGGATTCCAGATTTCCATGCCCACATTTTCAAGTGATTTTAGTTACCTCCAGTGTGTGGAGGAGGGCCCAGCTTCAGACACCTGGCAGGGCTGAATGCTCAGAGAGTGCTAAGCACCCACCCACATGACATCAGACCCCTTTTAGGTATCTCAAGTCGGGCACCCAAAAATTCAACCCCCCCCAAATTATTAATCACTTTTGAGAAATTTGATTTTAAAATATGAAGTCAGTTGGAACTGGGGAGTCTAACAAAAGAACTCTTAAAACAATCGTTCTTTAATCTGCTGTGTAAAAGAATACCACATTTTAAAATTAATGTTAAAGTCTCTTAAATTCCCTTGTATGCGTCTTTAAGAAAATAAATTATGATAAGATGATGAGACTGCCTACAATGGCATGTAGCTAATCTTCATTTGCTAGCAGAAAATATCTCCAACGGCCAGTGATGGGATACTAGATAGGGAGGGCTCTGAGTTACAACAGAAAATTTCTTTCCCAGGTGCCTGGTTGTTGGGTGTTGCCAAAATGCCCCAGGACCAACTGATCACTATATTTGGGGTTGGGAAGGAATTTTCCCCTGGGTCAGATTGGCAGAGACCCTGGGGTTTTTCCGCCTTCCTCTGCAGCAGGGAGCATGGGTCACTTGCAGGTTTAAACTAGTGTAAATGATGGATTCTCTGTAACTTGAAGTCTTTAAATCATGATTTGAGGACTTCAGTAACTCAGTCAGAGGTTATGGGTCTATTACAGAAGTAGGTGGGTGAGGGTCTGTGGCAGGGCCGGCTCCAGGCACCAGCCTGGCAAGCAGGTGCTTGGGGCGGCTGCTCAGGAGAGGGGTGGCACGTCCAGCTATTCGGCGGTAATTTGGCGGACGGTCCCTCACTCCCGCTCGGAGCGAAGGACCTCCCGCCGAATTGCCGCCGCAGATCGCAATTGCGGCTTTTTTTTTTTTTTTTGGGCTGCTTGGGGCGGCCAAAACCCTGGAGCCAGCCGTGGTCTGTGGCCTGCATTGTTCAACAGGTCAGACTAGAGGATCATCTGGCCTTAAAGTCTATGAGTCTAAAATACTCAAATTTGTACCTTAAGTTGTGGGATGACCATAGGAAGAACTTGGAAGGTTATCGCAACATCCTGTTGGTTTTTGTTTTTCCCACTACATACAGGGGGGCAGAAATGGGATCTGATTCAGTTACTCATATAACAACATCATGGAAAAGAAATTGTCCTCAGAAGTATATTTGAGTTTGTAATAATATTTGAAGTACCTCAGACAGTCTTAGCATCATAAGTTGCATATCTTGAACAGCTGATGTGGCAATAATTTGGCTACGATAGCAGTCAAGTGATTTTCTGAAATTTCGTCTATATTTCAGTTATTAAATGTCACACCTCTTAATTGGTATAGTACATTTTCTCACTTCCCCTCCCAAACTGTATATGTGACACATTTTGGGCTAGTTCCTCAGACACCACAGAATGACTAACGCCTTATCACATGTAACCATAAGAATCAACTTCAACACTTGTAAGAAAACTTCTTTTTTATTTCTTTAATCAATATTTTTAACAGCTTTGAATGCATGTGTCTAGATGCATGTGGAAGACAGAAATTCTGTTTTGAAAAGAATTTTGAGATTTAAAAATTTGGCTTCATTCTGAATCAGAATAAACTCCCAAATGTATAACTTATTCACAAAGGTCCAAAAACAACAAATTGTTTAAATTGATCAAAATGTTTTGTTTCTATTTTGACATTTTATTTTATATTATAATATATAATATAAGACATTACAAATTCAAAATGAAAAGTCATTTCAAAATTTCAAAATTGTTTTATTTTCCTGAAAAAAATCAACATGCCATTTTGACATTGTGGCGACTTTTCTTTTTCTTTTTCTTTTTCTCCACAATGAAATTTCGGTAAAATCAACATTAGTTCATAAAGCATTTCTATTTCAAAGGCACTTCACTGTCTCACAGAAAATGACTTCATCGGTGTTTTTTTCTGACCAGCTCCATTTCCATACAGTAATGTCAACTTACACTAACTGAGACACTAGACCGACATATTAATCCTTGGTGTACCTACTTTGCCTTAAATCGACTTATGCCAGGGATGAATTTCATCCTAGATATTTGACTACAATGTTTGCTTTCAAGAAGCATGCACATTAAATGATGTAGGAAGATATAAAAAACACAGTTTGGATTAATCAAGTGGGTTTTCCCGAGTCTGCTATCTAACAAAATGAGGTTAGAGAACAAAAATATGACATATTTTAGCTGAAGTTGGAACACATACAATAAAAGGCTGATATATGAATAGCAAGTCATTAATAAAATCTACAGTTGCTGAACATGCTAAAAGAAGATTTAAAATATCGAGCAAAGATGAGACTTTCTCAGTCAAATCAATCCAGCATTAAGGATGAATTATCCCATTTGTCTACAAGAATGTGTCTACTATATGAAGAGAAAACCTTAAGGACATGGACATGACTAGATGCCATGAGCCTGATCTTGCAATAAGGTCCACATGCACAGACTTCTGTGCCTGCATGGACCCCCTACTACATTTGAAAGGGCTGCACAAACAGAGCTCATTGCAGGATCAGGACCCAGTGTGATTCTGTACATCCTCACTATCATATTCCTGGGGGCAGATTATGTTTTTTTCAGATCCTAGCTCCATTAGGTGTAGTGCAAATGTTTACCCACCCATGAGAGCTGCTAGAAGCATTGCGCTTGTGGCAGGAAGGATGACTTCTGGAGAGCAGAGAATGCACAGCTCCTGCCATCCCCTTTGGAAAGGTGTCACATGTACTCCACCATCTTCTGCTACCGGGTGAGAAGGAGAAGACAGGCGATGGCGCTGCCCTAACTGTTACATTTTCTGCCACTCAGGGAGGCTAGTGCTATTGTTTTCATTAACTGCACATAGTACGTGCACTCCCTCAGATCAAGGACTGTGTTTGTGCCCAGCTCTTAAAAGGTGTGCAGTGAGTGAGCAGGGCTCTTTGAACGCTCACCATGCAGGACGGGGCTCGGTTTAGCCATAGAGATGGGCCCAAACTAGAGCCCCTAAACCAAATACAACTGAATTGCCATGCCCTCTTCTTTCTCTAATGGGCCTGCATAGGTTGTTGCTAAATTCTGGGAAAGTTGCAATCCAGATCCAGATTGGATAGCTTTCTATGTTATGCTAGGCAAGCCTGATCCTAACTTTTTACTGTACTTAGATGCTCCTTTAAAATCATCAGGATGCTGTGTGCCTTTTCCGGACACCATATGTTCCTACTGCATTATATAGTTTCATAAGATGACATACATGTCTTCATTCATACAAAACTTAAAACTCCTGAAAGAAACTGTATCACTGGCTGGTGGTGGCAGACAAGTGTTATGAGCAGAACTCAGATAATCTCTTTCATTCATGTTTGACAATTCACAAAGCTTTTCACTAGCTTCCTTCTCATCTTCCTGCTCAGTTCTCTCCTCAATGATGCACTCATGTTCTACACATTCCATCTTGGTTTGGCCCATTGCATTGTCAGTTTTGTCGATCCATTCCTAGGAGAATGAAATGTTGGTGTCAGCAAACACCCTAATTTCATTTGAAGCAAGCACAGGCTACAGTGACCTTCACCATTGCTCCAGTAATGGCATGACCCCAGGACCTACACAATTGGGGGATGTCATGTTGGAAAGAAGGAAATAGCAGGCAAGCAGGAAATAAGACAAAAGCAAAAAACATGAATGCACACAAAGAACAAGGAAAACTTCAAGAAAATTACCACTAAGGACACCTTCAAGTGTTGGATTTAATTATTATATAGCACTTAAGTGATAGGTGCCTTCAAAATACACTAGATTAATACATTACCTCCCTCCCCCCTCCATTTGTCATGGTTTTGCAAATCCTTTAAGCCAAGTCCTACCTCAATCAAAACTCAAATTGACTTCAGTGGGAGATTTGCCTGATTAAGGATCAGGCCCTTTATTATTATTTTGCATTGTATTATTAATTATTATTATTTTGTATCTTTTCAAACTTACCTTGGGCAAGTACATTTTTGACTCACAAGTAAAATATTATTATTTGTTTTCATTTTCATCACCATTGTAACGGTGGCCCAGTAGCTATTATGCATCAGATAGTGAATATTCCTAATTATTTTGCCAGGCTGTTTTCAGCTATAGCATAGTCTAAATGGTAAGGTGCTGGGCAGATTCAAGAGTATTCAAATAAAAATGCTCATGTAAGCTACATACATTTCAACTTAATGGGAAGCAAACACAAAGTTCATTCCTCTGTCAGGATGTCTGAAGATTTGCTGTTTCACAGCAAGCTGTGTGCTAAAGGATTGGAGGGCATAGTGGTAAATCAGGCAAGTTGGGAAACCGTGGTTAGTTTTGTAAAGGACAAAGGCTTGTGGCCTTTTGTTACAGGAGGTCTGGAAAGCAGATTGTACAGTAATTTGGCATGCTGTGATCTCTGCTTTTCATGCTGGCCACCATTGCTTCAGTCTTACCCTGTCTGTCTGTATGTTTCCACATATCTTCTCTTCTACTTTCACTGCAAACTCCCCTGTGCAGGAACTGTCTTCGGACAGTTTTTAGCACATTGAGTCCTCTTCTATGATTGGGGTCCCTATGTGCTACTACAGTGCAAATAAGTAATAATAATCATTCTTCTGTAAGACCAGGTGGTCAAGTAGTAGAGTGAGAGGCTGCTTTTGGATCAGAGAGCACTTAGTTTAAACTTGAAAAGAGACCACAAAGGTAGGCTGCATTTTTTAAATTATGTGCAAAGTAGGACTGTTGTGTTGGAATGAATGCAACCTCACCAAGGAAGTTCAAGAGTGCTTGGATATTTACCTGGAAGTTTCCATTATGATCATTAAAGAGATCAGAAAATATATGCTTTGGGTCTGGTATAACAGGCATGACCGACTTCTGAAATCTGTAAATAGAACAAAACAAAGTACGGTAAGCATTCAGCTGCTCTAAACTCTGCCAGCTGGTAACTATCCCAAAGGAACTATCCACTGGCTGGGAATTACCTGAGCACAGCATATCTGGCCATGTCCCCTCCCTTCTGGAGTTGTGGTGTAGGAGCCAGTCATAGTGGCTGTATGCCTGCTACAGAACTGAGGCCTGTCTCTGCTTTTCTGCTATTCAGAGTAGCATAAACAGAGTGCAGAGGAGAAGCAATTCTGGGCCTATAACATCCGTGGGCTTTCCAGTAACTTATCTCCAATAATGTAACTGTGGTTCAACAGCATAGGATTTTTCAGAGAGAAAAAAAAGCTAATTCTGTGGTTTTGGCAGTTGGCAGCTTTTGTAGAGCTGTAATAAGTGTACTGTAGATCTAAAATGATGAGCACAGACATGCAAACCATAAATCTTAACATTGGCATCATCTTGTATGGGCTGACTTTGCTCATCAGTGCAACAGAGACTGATGCCAAGATCACTGGTGCTTTGATCTTGTCCAGTACTGAAGCAGGCAGTTGACAGAGAAACAAAGGAGTGAAAGTCAGCTTATCGGTAATAGGAAAAAACAGTTGGTTTTAAAAATTTAATTTGGACTCTAAATAGGAGCAGTAAATAAAGTGGAACAGATAGCATTTTGCCCTGAAAAACTCTTTTTTAATTTCCTCTGAAAAACTACTCTAGTCCTGGCCGTAGGCCTCATAGGACTGGAAGAGTCACCTCTGCACCCTCATAATCACCCTAGTGGTCCCTGAAAATGAAAGGAAGAAAAGTCTGGGGAAGTACAAGAAAAGGAAGTTCTCGGTGCAGCATATCTGGAAGTCTGAATTAAGGTGTTGGCTTCCAGCTCCTCAGCAGCCATTAAAGTGCAGTGTTTAAAGACTATAACAGCGTTTAAAAGAGACCTGGATAAATTCATGGTGGTTAAGTCCATTAATGGCTATTAGCCACGATGAGTAAGGAATGGTGTCCCTAGACTCTGTTTGTCAGAGGATGGAGATGGATGGCAGGAGAGAGATCACTTGATCATTGCCTGTTAGGTCCACTCCCTCTGGAGCACCTGGCATTGGCCACTGTCGGTAGACAGGATACTGGGCTAGATGGAGCTTTGGTCTGACCCAGTACAGCCGTTCTCATGTTCTTACGTTATGTTCTAAAGCTGACTTCATTATCAGGTAAATAATTGAGTGCCATGTAGTCTGATCTTGAAGTCAAATCCAGCAATAGCATGGGAATTAAAAGTAGCTCCTTCCTGGCAGCCAGTGTTCAGATGCGATTCTACATTTGGCAATCTGAGAAGCTTCAAGTACAAATCAAGAGGTGCTGCAAGACCACTGTATGGAATTTCATAGTTACTCTGGGAAAGACTGAGGCTATGTCTACATTATAGACCTTACAATGGCACAGCTGTATCGCTGCAGCTGCCACTGTAAGGTCTCCCGTGTAGCCGCTCTATGCCTACAGGAGAGAGCTCTCCTGTTGGCATAATTAAACCACCCCCAATGAGTCAGCGGGAGAGCTTCTGTCGGTGAAACTTATGTCAGTCAGGGGTATGTTTTTTCACACCCCTGACCAACAAAAGTTTTACCAACAAAAGTGCTAGTGTAGACAAACCCTTAGCTTTCAAGGGCTAGAGCCCTCCCACAACTCACACATTGTTGGAAGGTTGGCAGAAATTCAGCTGGGAGAGACTATCTCTCTAGTTTATTTTTAGGTCCTATTGATGTTTGGAAAGAGATAGTTTGTGTTATATTAAATGGGCAGATGTGACCCTTTAAGGTCAAGCCTTCCAAAATGTAGCCATTAGCTGTATTATTGTTATTTGTATTATTGTAGTGCCTGGGCGCCCCAGTTATGGATCAGGACCCCATTGTACTAGGACAGAAGTTCCCAAACTTGGTTCGTGGCTTGTTCAGGGTAAGCCCCTGGCGGGCTGCGAGATGCTTTGTTTACCTGAGTGTCCACAGATACGGCCGCTTGCAGCTTCCAGTGACCGCGGTTCACCATTCCCAGCCACTGGGTGCTGCGAGCGGCCATACCTGTAGACGTTTAGGTAAACAAAGCGTCTCACGGCCCATCAGGGGCTTACCCTGAACAAGCCGTGAACCAAGTTTGGGAACCCCTGCACTAGGACAAACACGTTTTCTTTCATGTAGCCTTCATGCCCAGAGGCCCTTTCCCAGGCTCACCTGCCATGCTTCCACTCTTTCCTGTTCTACTGCTTTGTCAACACAAGAAAGTTGAACTCATTTAACTTAATATCCGTTTTTAAAAAATTTGCCTAAACCAGTGCAAACCCTTGGATGGATGCTCTTATTTGAGTTTAAGGATGGCTTATTTTGGTTTAGCTTAAACTGATTTCTAACTCATTTGAGCTAGACCAAAATAAAAATTTCCATACTGGGCTTTGCCCCAGTTTAACTAAATGTGTTTAGTTAAACCAATGCACCTTTCTTAAGTAGGTGAGGCCATGGGGTATTCTCCACTGCAATCAATGGTGTGATTGCAGCTCAGGTAGGCATACCCCTGCTAGCTTTAATCTAGCTAGTAGAGCTAAAATAGCAGTGAATACACACTGGCAATACACACCCTACCATGGGCTAGCAATGCGAGTACACATTCAGAATTCTGGAGGCTCGTACAGCCTGTGCTGAAGCCCACGCTGCTGGGTCTACACTGCTATTTTTAGCATCCTAGTTAGATTAAAGCTAGCATGAGTATGCCTACCTGAGCTGCAAATCACACCTTTGATTGCAGTGTAGACATAGGCTGAGTTACTTCACAAAGCACACTTCTTCAAGGAGAATTTTAGTCTACGGTCACATATATATATATATATTTCTTTTCTCCACCACCCTCCCCTCATGCATCCCTGCCCTATATTTGTCCCTTTATATTGTGCCTGTCTTAATTTAAGTTGCTAATTGCCATGCATAATGGTTATACAATAGAAATATACAAACAATAATGAATTGTCTCAACTGCAGCTTCTTGAAACATGATTCAAGTTCCATAATAGCTATCACTCTTGCAACATGCACCCTTTTAATATTTAGTACTGTAGCTCAAAAAATTAACAGAAACAGCCTAAATTCTCCTTGGAATTGCAAGCCCGAAAGACTGTTAACAAGACAGAATGCTCATAAAATGGATTTTCTTTTGAGTGCTCACAGCTGTTACGATTATGTTGCTTCCAACGTGCACTTCGGTGCCACAAAGTTTCAGTTTTTGTTTCTCACATTTCATTTGTAATAGATCGGATGGGGCAGGAAGGCAAATGAGTGAGTTGGTAAGAAGAGTCTAGTGCCAATGTTTTATAAACCCCAGCCAGGAGATTCTATTTTTAAACTATCTTTACAATTTATAAAATAAAGAAAAAAGCAAATGCAGGCTTTGATCCCACATTTGTCATTCAAGCAGTAATGTAAGTATGGATTATTACAATAATACTATTTCCATCCAAGGGGCCCAAAGTGCTTTCCAGGTACTACCGACAGAATCTTCACAACATCACTGAGGGTTATGGTAGTCTTGTTAAGGCCATTAAACAGATCAGGAGACTGCCACTCACTTCACCTCTCCTATCCCCTGCTCCTCTACCACTATTTGAAGCCCTCCCATGTAATCACCCTTTACACCTTTTCATCATTTACCTGCCTCCTTTTCTGGCTCAGCCGTTCCACCACCACCTCCCCATCTTCCCCTTTCACATCTTTTGCACTCCTCCCCTTTACTTTTGTCATCCTTTCTTCTTTGTTACCCTGCCTTTCTCACCCTGCCACTCCATCACCCTTCCAACTGTCACTCTTCAGGTAGAAGGAAATTCTCACCTTCTGTTCTTAGCTCCTCTAGTAGAAAGTATGTGTCTGCAGTTGCAGAGTTCCCTGCTTCTATGGCGGTGAGAGTCGGGATCTCTGATTATAAGCACTCCAGAGACGTGCTCTGTACAGGGATGGCAGCAGGAAACTAAAGAGTGAATGTCTGGGTCTGCAGTCTGTAGACTGTAGGCTGAAGGTGCCAGAGATTCTTTGGTTGGGCAATGATTCCATGGCATCATAAAGACCAGTGGGAGCATATTAGGTTGGGGAGCATATTTACTTATTCTTTGTTTTCCAGTATCACCTACAATGTGCGAGGCACAGGACACAACCACAAGGAACACGCAATCCGTGCCCTCAAGAATTTGCACTTTAAGAGGACAAACAACAATGGATGGTGGGAGAAGGATAGAATCAAAATATGCACATTTTTTACATACGTTGTATTATCATGACACAAATATCAGTAGGGACCAGTAACACTTACCTTTGGCATTTGCACACAAAAATCTGAAGGAGGAATATTACTAGAAGGACTGCCAGCACAGAAATTAAAAGGATCACATTGTCTGACAGAGGCTTTATATCATCAGCACATGAATCTAGGAATAATCACAAAAATAATATTTTAAAATGTCATGTTTCTATAAATGTAAATTTATAAATGTACCTATTGCAGATGTTCTCTTTAAAACAATAGCAATGTTAAGGAAGAAACAAGACAAACTAATCTAACTCTGCAAAAGAAAAGCACAGTTCCTTCACCCTTGCAATGAAATGCCTTCTCGTGGTGTTAGAGAGACAAGGTGGGTGAGGTAATATCTTTTATTGGACCAACTTCTGTTGGTGAGAGAAGCTATGTCTACAGTACGGACCTTACATCAGCACAGCTGTACCACTATAGTTGTGCCGCTGTAAGGTCTCCCATGTAGCTGCTCTATGCCGAAGGGAGAGCTCTCCTGCTGGCATAATTAAACCACCCCCAAGGAATGGTGTTAGCTACGTCAGCAGGACAGCCTCTCTTGCCAGCATAACGCTGTCCACATCAGCACTTTTGCCGGTGAAACTTATGTCAGGGGAAGGGGTGCCAACAAAAGTTTTACTGACAAAAGTGATAGTGTAGCCAAAACCAGAGGCAAGCTTTTCAGCTTACACAGAGCTCTTCCTGCAGGTCTGGGAGACTAAGTTCCTATAAAGCCTCGTGAATGGCACCTTGTGGAGATCTGATTTCAAGGTGTGGGGACTGAGTGACTGCCTGTATTTATGTAACTACAGCAACTCTCTCTATTGGTTCCTGGCACTCATTGGGAGTATTGCTTTCCAGCAAAGCGATAAGGGATCATCCAACCTACTAAAGCTGATGAAAAGTGTCCTGTAACTTAATGTGGTCTGTCTTTGAGACTGTACTTAGAAAAACAAGGCACAGAATGGCACTAGGGGTCTTGTTATATCCAGGGCCAGCTCCAGGTTTTCTGTTGCCCCAAGTGGCAGGGGAAAAAAAACAAAAAAGCCGATCGGTGGCACTTCAGCGGCAGCTCAATTGCGCCACTCTATTCTTCGGCGGCAGTTCGGCAGCGGGTCCTTCACTCCCTCTCTTCCTCTTTGGCGGCACTTCAGTGGCAGCTCAAAGAGGAAGAGAGGGACTGAGGGACCCGCCGCTGAATTCCCGCCAAAGACCCGGATGGAGTGCTGCCCCTTTGTATTGGCCGCCCCAAGCACCTGCTTCCTTAGCTGGTGCCTGGAGCTGGCCCTGGTTAGATCCAAAGCTTCTACTTGATGTTCATATAGCAGCTGTTGGCAAGAGTGCCATTTTTTTTCATTGTGCTTGGCAAGGAATGTGCAAAAGAAAAGGTCAGAGGCAGACCTAGCTAGAGACATGATTTTCTGGAGTGCTGCATCTTGAGAGGGGGCTGCATCTTGAGACCACCAAACACTGAAGCTGGTGAAGCAGGTGGTAACTTGCTTATTGATGCTGTAACAGCAGTGATCAGAGAGCTGCACTGTCTGACTGTTACTTTGTAGGTGGAATACAAAGTGTTGATTTTAACTTACAAATCCTTAAAAGTGAGCTGGCTACTTGGGAGACACCTTCTCTCAGCCTACACTGGTAGAGTTCTCCCATTTTGAACATGACGGGATTGCTGGTGTGGCATTTTCTGTGAAGGCCACTCAACTCTGGGTTATACTTCCACCTTTGGCCTGCCAGAACCTGAATCAGTTAACCATCCAGACATGCTGAAAAGCCCTTCTGTTTTCGGAGGATGTAGGGAATGGTTGGCTGATGGTTAAAGGCGTTTAGTCTTAATTGGCTGTGGGTATTTCAATTTTATTTTTATTGGTGGTTATTGTGGTATTCTATTTTATTCTATTACTATATTCTTTGTATTATCTCATAGTGATTATTGGAAGTAAGAACTACAGCTAAATTTCCTAGAGCTATGGATGGGAATTTTGCATTTGTAAATCAAAATCAAAATCAAAATCAAAATAAATAAATAAATAACAGCAAGGAACCCTGAAAAGTTCTATCAAACAGGTATGTCAGCAGCATATATATCTTACAGACAGACAAGGTAGATAAAACTGTGGGAGAAAGGAAAAGGTATTATCTAGAACAAAAACATTAAATCATATATATGAGATCTCAATGGCAGAGGCAGCATCTTTTCCTTCTTTATCTCTGTCATTGAAAAATTGCACACAACATTTGAACAATCCATGAATCAGCTTTGTGTATAATTATCAGTGTCACTGTAATTCTGAAATCGTGCAGTGACAAACTTCCCACTTTAAAGGGAAATTGTACAGGGCCTAGCACAATTGGAAACTAATTTCATTTCAGGTATCTAGGTGCTACTGTAATACAAAGCCTAATTGTTACTGGCCAAATCAGTACTTGCTTGCGACAGCTGTAGCAACATAGATGTGAATTGAAGGATCAGGCCACCAACCCCAATTTGCACTCATGAATCAAATTATGTTTGAAAGGGCTAGGAATTAACCTGATCCATCCATCATCATGATGGCAAATTGCAAAGGGATGTATTCTCCTGGTAGATTGAGCACCACCCACATCAATCTCTACCTGGTCCCTTAGGTGGTCTGGCACCATATTCAGTTTATGTCTATTGCTGGCAAATTTATTGTGACACCAAAGCTTTTGGTGACCAGACGATTGTCAGCTGTGTAGCAGCATTCCTAGATAAACAAGCTTCATAATTCATTGGTATTCCATCCTATTAATATCTCTGTACCAAGAAAGCCAATGAAGCCAAACCATCATTGATGGAGGTGGCTGCTGGTTTCAATTTCAAACATTCTCATTTTGGATCTTGTCCTGCCACTTAATATGGAGCAGTGATCAAGTTTCACTGCCATACAACAGAGTTGGTATAACCAAAGTTGTGTAGATCCACAACTTCATAGCAAGCTTGATGTCATGACCTCCCCACAGAAGTCACTGAAGAGCCTGAAACATGGCAGCAACCGTCTGTGTCACTTCCCAAGTATTTAACAGATTCAAGGGAAATTCTCCACTTCCATATTAATGTCTTAAATCAATGATGCACTTCAGGGCAAAGGCCAGGATGCTCGGTGCTGCTTTAGACTCGGTTGTTCCATTGTTGACTAGATCTTTACTTTGAATTAATCTGATGCACCACCTGACATCCCATCTCCCAGCCTCCACTCCTCTGATTATATTTCCAGCTAAGAATATGAATGTAGCTTAGCATTTACCTAGTAAGCTGCCATTTCTCCAAACTGTTACCTCTGCCCATTCACTGGCATAAGGAATTCTATTGCAAACAGATGTTCTTTCCAATCTGACCCGGAAGGAGTAGCACTTTTCAGGATCAAACCCTTGTTCTTCAACTTTGCAACATGCAGATTTTCTAGACTGGACAGAAAGTTATTTGATCATTAATGATTAGTTCCTACATATATTTTTCTTCTCACAGTATTATACTATATCATTGTAATAACAAACATAAGAAATGAGCTGACACAAATAGAACATCTCCAAAAAGTTTAGGAGTTCTGGATCTTGGATGGATTTTCCTCATTCAGACCCATTTCTAGCATTAAACAATGTTACAGTTAAGTTAACATATAGTTCTTTGTTACATTTATGCCTCAATAATTATTTGCAGTGAAACAAACAAAATTAGCTTTGGTCCACAAAGCATACACATGTTAGTTATGAGCCTAGGAAGAATTAATTCCATGAAATGAAATGTAAAGCTGGTATTTATGTTCTAGATAAATAAAATACCTGGAACATTGTCTCTTTCCCATCTCCTGTTCTCTGTTGTTTTTCTTCTTTCTCCCATTTTTCATCTTCATTTCCCATTTATGACTCTACCTCCCTGCTCCCATACTTTAATTATTGCCTTTCCTCTATGTCTTCTTGACATGTGCATAAGCAGTGAAGTGTAACTCCCTTGAAATGTGGCCATTTACTGGAATGCTGACATTCAGCACACATTAGCTCTCCAGTAGTCTAGCAAATGTTAGGGCTTGCCTTCACAGCAAAAAATGATGTGTTTTTTACCGGGGGTAACTAACACTTCTGAGCTATCCTGAGGTAAAAATACAGTGAAGACCAGCCACTTAGTTAACCATGAGGTAAACTCCTCAAGGTCAATCCCTGAAGGAGGTATAGGATGTTTTGCTTGACAACTTTACCTTTCTTTAAAGTAAAGTGTCTGGCCTTCAGCATGTATTTACCTCAGCATAGCACATGTGTGTTAGTTACCCCAAAGGAAAAAATGCACCTTTTTTTTGCAGTGAAGCTTAGTCCTTATTCTGCTTCCAGCCCATCAAATGTATGTTAATGGGCTGGGATGGGCCTGCTGGGAAAACCTATGCTGTCTGTTCCATGGAGGTGCCAGTCCCATCTCTTTCCTATGTTAAGTGAGAATTGCAAACTCTACCCACCTGCCATTCTTTGTCATACTTGCTTTTATACTGAAGTTCAAGCTCCAAGCACCTTGCTGCCGTCTTCGGTTTATTACATTCTATAGTAACTGTATCTCCTTTCCAATGGAAGGTTACATTTTCAGGCGGATTGGGTTTTACTGAGGGAAAAAAAGAGATATAAATTACGCAATACACTCTTAAAATGGATCACTACAACTCATTTCAAACCATTGCCCCCACGCCCAAGCATTTCTGGAATTCTTTAAACTGTCATGCAGTTCAGAGCTCCTGAAAGGTTTAGTTTTCCAGCTGGCCTATTTTCTGTACATCAAAATGTAATTCAGACCCATGGCATCATGCATTTGTGCTGTTCTAAATTGACACATTGTTTACAGATGGTCAGCTGTTATGGGCACAATATTTTGAACCCTTTGGTTTTTTTACCTCTTAGCAGTGGAAGTTGCATCTTCATGGGAATTGGAGCATAACACCCCTTCCTCAAGTACATTAGTGCACCCTCTCTTTTGATCCACACCACCTGCAAAGAAATCTAACTATTTCACTCCCATTCCTGTAGTATCTGAGCACTTGGTAAATATTACTGAACTTTCACAACACCCCTGTGAGGTCTGAAGCGCTATTATCTCTGTTTTAGGGATGGAAGACTCAGGCACAGAGATCCAAAGTGACTTGCCCAGTCTCTCACAGGATGTTTGTGACAAAGCTGGGAATTAAACCTGAGTTCCTGAATGCCACTCCAGTACCTTAGCCATAAAACTACCCTTCCTCCCGGGAAGCTGTCCTAACTTTAGAAGACATGCTCAATGATGTTCTATAGCTGGTTTATTTTATTTTATTCTATTTACTATTCGTTCCGACTATTCTGTAGATTTCTTTGCAATAATAGTCATTACATGTTGAACCCATAAGACACAGCTACATACATAAAACCAATAAAAGTGTAAGAGAAATGGAAATGCCTTTCTCTTACTCTTCCAGTGCTTTCTCACTGTAACCTGTTGTCATTCTGGCATTGTGATATCATATATTTACCCCTCCACTATGAAAATGGAACCAAGGCTTCCAGTTGTTGCTACATGTATGTTTATATATTTTACATAGTCAACTATACTAAATATTTCAAAATTCAAATATACCTACTTTTTGAGTGTTCAAAATCCAGATTTTGATCTGAATTTGGGGACCTTTATTCAAAACAAGTAGCCCCAGTGAAGACAATTGACTAATGAAGTAAGTGTTGAAGAAGCAGCCTCACTATACCCAAACAGAGAACAATATTCTATTTTGTCCTTCCTGATAATATTTTATACACTTGACTAATTTGTCATCTTCCTTGATAATATTTTATACTCTGAAATAGTTCTCTCTCTTCATCTCAGACTCAATACAAAAGAAGATCATTGAAGGCACTAGCATTACCAAGGAATTTGTTAATTTCGTTGCTCACTCACTTACTAAAGAAATCAGATTTTAGCGTATAATTGAAAAGCTCTTCACTTCCATTCTTATCCTTTAAAGAGATGGTAAGAGTGGGTCCCTCTGTCTTAAAGAGACAGCCAGAATTGTAACCTTGCTCAAGTATATAGTTGGGGCATTGCTTCCAAGCTCTGTTTTGAAGAGCTGTGCCAAATCTGCAAGTAAAAACAAAATAAAATTAGTTAATGCAGTTATTTTGTTATCTATTGAAATGAGTTAGCTGCTTTTTGTCACTTTAGCTTATTAAAATACTTCTCCCAAATGATATTTGCATGGGAGATTTATAGATGGGATTTTCAAAGTGGAGACCAGTACCCAATTCCCATATTTTTTAAATGGAGATATCCCATCTCCTAGAATAGTAGGGACCTTGAAAGGTCATTGAGTCCAGCCCCCTGCCTTCACTAGCAGGACCAAGTACTGATTTTGCCCCAGATCCCCAAGTGGCCCCCTCAAGGATTGAACTCACAACCCTGGGTTTAGCAGGCCAATGCTCAAACCACTGAGCTATCCCTCCCCCCATTGACTTTTCAGACATCTGTTCATTACAATTTGAGATTGTGAGGTTTCTTTAATATTGTCTTTTCTAAGAAGGGAAGGGTTTGCTTTAACAGCTGTGTCAGACAGTGTCCTATTTCTACACCATTCTACTGGGAATGCTGCCTCAGATACCCACTAACAATTGAGTAAACCTCCTACTGGCTGACTTGTCATTGACCCAAAGCAACTATAAATGTTTCATTTCCATTTGCAGCATCAACTGATTGCTACACAGCTCTCAATTAAACAGCAGCTAAAGCTGTGAGTGTGTGTGAAAAATGGCTCCAAATGTTCTGATACACTGGTGGGCATCACAAGAATGGACAAAACTGTGGGTGTAACCACCTGCATGCCACTAAGTATTCAGCAGATCTGATGGTTAGTTTGGAAAATAGGGTTGTGGTGTGGAGCGAACATAAACAAGTCTGCATATTGATCTGAATCAAATATAAGCTTCTCTTTCATTTGCGGGTGTAGCTCAAACACAACTTGGACTGAGTGAGATGTCTAAGGGAGGTCTGCGTTGCAATTAAAACACCTGCAGGTGGCCATGTCAGCTGACTCAGGCTCGCAGGGCTTGGGCTACGGGATTGTAAAATTGTGGTGTAGACAGGCTGCCAGACCCCCACGAGCCCAAGTTAGCTGACAGAGGCCATGGGTATTTAAGTGCAGTGTAGACATACTTTCAGAATCACTAAGCAAAGCCATTAACCAAGGGGAAGAGGATAGCCATTGCCAGTACTTACCTGTAAAAAAAAGTCACAGTCCTGTCAGGGAAATAGTCTTTAGCTGCCCATGTGATCTGCATCTGTTCACCATTGAAATTGACTGCTGTGATTTTGATGGTTTCTTTCAACCCTGTCATTGCAATGACAAACAAAACAATTTCAACCCCAGAAATCAAGGATATGACCACACATTTGTTAAGAGACCAGTAGTTCTGATTTAATTACTCCACAGTCACAGAGGACAGAAAAAATGAGAGGTGATGTGAAGACTTGCAAGGCAGGGAAATAAGACTAAAGGACCTAGAGAGGTTAGAAATATGGATGGAAAATAATAATGGCATTGAGATTGGAAAAGTGCAAAACAAGGCCTCTGCAGAAATATAATCTGAAACATTTGGAAGGAGAAACCTGGAGAACAGTAGTGAATGAACTACACCTAGGGACTGTTAGGCCTGGTCTACACTAAAAAATTAGATCGGCCCAGCTGCATTGCTCGGGGTGTGAAAAATCCACACTCTGAGCGATGTCTGACCTAACCCCCCATGTAGACAGTGCTAGGTTGACAGAAGAATTCTTCCATTGACATAGTTACAGTCTCTCAGGGAGGTGGATTACCTACACCGATGGGAGAACCCCCCTGTCTGTGTAGGTAATGTCTACAGTGCTGCAACTGTGCTTCTGTAGCATTTCAAGTGTAGACAAGCCAATAGTGTACAACAATAGATATGAGTCTGCAAGGCCATGTGGCAGCACAATAAGCCCATAAACATGTGCAGAGACATCACACAGCAGAGCAGGTTGATGTCAATCCCTCATTATACAAATCCAGCATAACTGCCCTGGAATATTTCATTTTGTTCTGTGCAGCTCAATACCAGAAAGATGTCAGCAGATTAGGAGGAATGCAGAGAGTAGCAATACAAAATTATTAAGTATTTGGGAAAGAAGAACGATGATCCTGATTTCTTCTCTCACGCCAGTTTTGAATAGGTGTAACTCCAGTGTCTTCAATAGATTTACTGCAGATTGGTTGCAGTCTGAGAGAAGTATCAGATCTGAATTTGGGTAACTTGTGGGGCTATACTGAAATTCAGCTTTGAATAGCTCTTCAGAGGAAATCTAGCCAACTTTCTGATATTTGCTTCAGCCAAATAATATTTCAAATACCTGCTTGAAGTGGAATCATTAGAAAGAGGCACTGCCTCCATATAGTATATGCAGCATCACTGATTTGGCCATTTTTTATCCCTCTCCTTCTGAATTAGTTGGCTAGTGTCCCAGATTTGGATCAGTGGATAAAAAGAAATTTTATGGTTTCTCCCAATGGACTTGGCCACTTCTCCCTACCTCCTTATGGCCAGGTCACCTCAGAGCATCTTACTATCGTCACATCCTCTTTCCGCTCCCATCCTCCTGCTCCCCACTACCAGACTTCCCTCTTGTTCAGATTCTAGGCATCTGATCAAAGCCAATGCTGCTTCCAGTTATTCAGGCTTGATTAGAATACCACAGTGGTATATCAAGAATATTCCTCAGAGCTTGACTAACAGCCAAGATAAACAGGGTACAAATATTTGAAGGGTGCATATATCAAGGAACCAGAGGAATTCTTCTGGGTTATATAAGAAGCATAACTATTGGTAGTGGAATGAAATCAAGAGTAAGAAAATTCATGTTGAATATCAGAAACAAAACTCCTAAAAATGAGCTTTATAAATGGTTCCAGTTCAGAGTCATTTAAAAATATGTATCATATATTACAAGAAAAATTACTATAGGGAACAATTCTGCACTTGCAGGATACAGGTGATTGGGCCTGAGTCTTATTGACACAAAGGCCACTTTACACATCTCTGGCAGTGTGAAATGGCCTTAAAGTGGGCATAAATTATATCTGTGAATAGTTAGA
The DNA here is from genome assembly GCF_013100865.1 of Trachemys scripta elegans. NCBI lineage: Eukaryota > Metazoa > Chordata > Testudines > Emydidae > Trachemys > Trachemys scripta. The sequence continues at coordinate 224,850,076 of NC_048298.1, read as the reverse complement.
CAAATGTATAATGTGTTTTTCCTTACTTTTCCATCACATCTCTTCTTTTAAATAAAGATCCCATATTATTAAATTTTAAAAAATTGAAATATTTTTATATTAGTGTATACGGAACACTGCACATCTTGAAGTCCCTTTACACACGTTAACTCATTAGTCATCACAACAGCCTGTAGAGGCAGGCAAATAAATATTTTGATTAATATTATTGTGACAATTTTTCATTATATAAACCAAGTAGGAACTGTTAACTTTCATGTGTTAGAATCATAAAAAACAAATAGTGAATGTTTGCACTGCATGCTTGTTTAATCACATACTTTCAAGGCTAAGTCAAATTCAATGCTCATTTAGTTTTCCAATGTCAGAATGCACTGAGTTATAGGTAAACATAATGGCAGGCAGTAAAGAGGTGTTCCTATTCACATGGAGCATTTGTATGTCGGATCCAAAATGACTCTGGAGTACCTTGAAGCCCATATGCTGTCTGCTGGATATGTGTCCTTCTCAAGGGGAATTACTTCTTTAATGTCTTTCAGCCAGCTATTGGCCTGTGGAACTGTGAGATATAGCACTGTCCTTTTTTAGGGAAAGTTCTGGTCTGAATTTCTTTATATACCCCTCAGAAATATTGTGGGTGGCCAGATGTGAACATTTTTGTGTTAATTCCCCTTCAAATTTGTGGTGACTATCAGTACATATCTGGAAGTTTCCTCGTCATTTTAGTACGTATCACAAGGACCTCTCAACATACTCATAAAAAATAAACCACAATTCCTGTCCTTTTGAACAAGTCTATAATTTATTGTTTTTAACAAGGAATAACTAATCCCTGTGGAAGATGTCAGATTGGCATTTAATCCTTGGTCTCAATGGTGAGATTACCAACAAGGATGCCAGCTCTAGGGCTAATTGTGATGCTGGGGTAGTTTTGGGATGTGGACACAAGTGCACTGAGAATGGGATCAGAAAATGTAACTTATTTTACTTAGAACACCTCACAGCCATCATATGCTAAGGGCATTTGATCACTGCTGACCTCCTCTCCATACTAATCAGTGACTAAGGTAAAAGGTTCTGTAATCCCATTATCGATCCCCTGATCCAATCCTTCCTCAAGGCCAAATCCTGAAGTCTTTGATTGAGATCCTGCCTTTCCCTTCCATGTGCAAAGGGGAACCTAAATGGCAAATCTCCCCATAAACCCCCCACCCCATAGAGGCCCCTCATCAGGAACTATGTACTGTTCAAGATCTGCAGACTCTGAGTGGACACATCAGGGAAGCCACCTGGGCTCCTCTGGATTCCCTTTCAAAAGAAAATAAAGGCTGCTGGGGAAACTGAGGGTCAGATCCTTCCTATTTAGCGAGAACACCCACCCACCCTTACACATCCCTCATAAGCACAAGGCAGAATCCCAGGCTCTGTGATCACTTCCTTCTGACATCCCAGAGGGGATGGAAAGGGATGGGGAGGAGGTGGGGCCAGGGATTCTTGTCCTCCATGAAAAAGTCAATAGAGATGATTGGTCACAAAGGACAGAGTAAGTTGCTTCCCACGAAGAAGGCCTCCTGGTCCGTCTCCTGTGGGAGGATAGCTCCACACTATCCTATAGTATAGGCTGTGCCTTAAAGGCTCAATCTAACCCTGGATAAAGACCTTATATTGTGGCTTTATATGCTTTTTGTTTGACCTTAAAGACTGTCATTTTGATTCCGAGCCTGCAAAGACTTACCCATATGGCACCTCTTGAAGAATCTTGCATCTGAAGAAGTGAGGTTCTTACCCACGAAAGCTTATGCTCCCAATACTTCTGTTAGTCTCAAAGGTGTCACAGGACCCTCTGTTGCTTTTTACAGATTCAGACTAACACGGCTACCCCTCTGATACTTTACCCATATGCTTAACTTTACATTTAGTCCTCTTGTCTTCAGTGGGACTATGTGCATTGTGTAAAGCTAACCACATGCCGGAATCTTTGCAGAATCATGGCCTTATTCTGCACGTAACTATAGGCCAGCTGCATATTATGGACTGGAATTCTGAGATTTTCACATCTCTATTTGACATCTAGCAAACATGGTCACTGATGTGCACACTTTGTAAATACATTAACAATAAACAGTGATTAATTAATAGAAAGAGAGTAGGGAGTTATAATAAATCATCTGGTCAGGTAGGAACCATCTGATGTACTCTGGTTTCTAGGAACTTCATAAGAGGTAAGTGATGACATAACCTGTTAAAGATTTTAAAAGAATGTATTCAATTACAGAGGACTTATATCATTTTAAATACATTTTAAAATCATTTGATTATTAAAGTATGCATTGCTGTTGAGGAAATGAACATCAGACTCTGCACTTTTTGGGTTTGCTTTAGTATTACATATACATTTCACAGCCCTCTCCAATACAATATGTGTTCCAGAGAAGGGACCAGGGACCAGATCCTCAGACTCCCTCTGAAATTAATGGGAGTAAAATACTTTTGAGGATCTGGACCCATGCTCTCTCCTTAAGTATTGGGACAGTACTGTGTGCATCTTTACAAATAATAATATAAATAAAGAAAATGTATTATATAATATTTTAAAAGGTTGACTCAGATCAGCATCCAGTAGTTTGGATTCTTTTCCATAGCTTATCCGAATGTTGACAATCCCCTCTTACGCACCACACTTCCTGCCCCTTTTGCTGCAGGGATGCTTATTGTCCTCTATGGGCAGACACTGCATTTTTGGAAGGAGAACCAGCTTCTGCCAGTGGAAAGTGGCTTTCATGGGAGTCAAGTCAGAGAATTTTAACTTGGGGGTGGAACAGGGTAGAGCGATAAAACGGGATATTTTCTCCCCTTTTCATAGGCTTCATGATTCCAAGGAGGGAAAGTGGGATGGTCTCAAACATTGAACTATCCACCCAGTCAGGATCTTTACAAGCCAAGCTGGTGCCTCATTTCATAATAATTGTAGCCCCCTATTTTGCCCACTGCCCCACAGTTGCACAAGGACAGGGAGGTCACATGACAACGCAAAATGACAGGGAAGAAGCAGGGTTATTAATTGATAATCATTATTATCATTATAATTATTTGTTACTGTAGCATGGCTGGAAGCCAAGGCCTCATTGTGCTAGGCTTTGTACAACCATACAGCAAAGAGACAGTGCCTGCCCTGAAGAGCTGTTCTGGATCCATGCTCTCCTGTGTTAGCCAGTGGACATGGCCAGGAACTCAGTCAGGAGCCTGCTGCACTGCTGGAAGGGCCACAGCAAGGTCAAACTCTTCCAGCTCTGGGGAGAACTCTATTTTTGTTCTCTGTGGGAAAATTCTTGCTGGAACTCCCAACAGGATTGATGGTGCACCACATGGCCCTCAAAGACAGGGTCTTATCAGCACAGTTGAGCGCTGAATGCACCGAAGTGTGTAGAAGCATAAATACATGAAATACATGATCTCTGCATGTGCAGTAAGTTGTCTGATAGGAAAAATAAGCAGAAAATGTAACTATTAGTTGAGCCCACCATCCTCAATAATTTATGCAAGTAGAACTCGGAGCAATTAGGTAAGCAGCAGAACTGCGAACCACAAGTTATGTTTTTCTTTATTATTGAACCAAAAGGAACACCGTAATAAGCCGAAATGTAATGGAACAGACAAAAAACACTTATCTACAAAGATAACAGAATGGAACACAAATGTTCTGGAACTGTTGCAGTCTCACCAAAACAACAAAACAGAACAAACAAGAAAAACCACTTCTGATTTCCCCAAACTGATTAAAACCTAATAAGCAACCACACATGCAGTAGCTCCTAGCCTCCTGTATTGAACCAACCTGAGAATGATACCCTGCAACTGATCCTGCAGCCGCTACTTGCACTGAATATTACTTATCCATGACAGCAATCTCATCTAAGTCAGTAGAACTACATGTAGGAAATACCGCTACTCAGCGTAAGCACTGAAAAGCAAGAAATGAGCTTGCATGACTCAGAATAAAAGGGTAAATGAATCCCTGTCTTAAAAATGAGAGGGAGTGAGGTGGAGAGAAAGAGAGTGCATATGCCTGGGGGAGATGTATTCCTTATTACATCTACTGGGCTTCATAGCAGGTGGAGGTGGCAAACAATTGGTAGGATCAGTAGACACTGCAGTATCTAGGCACTACTAGGCTGATTCTCCACAGCCTTCCATCTTGTGAGGTCATTTATGTTTGTTCAAATTGGATCTAACATATGTGAATAGTAGAGTGTTACATCCACTTTGTAAATAACTGCACCAGGTAATTAGCACTGGAACATGGGTCCGTGTGTCACTGAGTTGCCATAAGTGATATGTTTCAGACATATAATATAATATAGAACAGATTTATAAAGAAATTGATAAACTGTTAGAAGAATCTTAAACCATGATTTTTTTCATGAAATTCAGAAATGAAAAACAGTAACTTAGTGTTAACAAGAATGAAGGTTAAATTATCACCCATGTGTGCTGGGTGGGTTTTCTTTATGGATTTTTAAGTCAATCTGTTTATTTCTTAGCATGAGTAATAATGATACTATGCAATATAACTAAAGTCTTAGATAGATATTCTAATGTCCAGGTTACCAAATATCCATTCTGTTACTGTGAATTAATAATAAGTGAGGTTTTTCCCCCTGGGAAATGTATAATTAAGTATATACTTTTTCAGTATCCACAGGTCAATGGATAGCTGCATATTTTCCCACATACTGTTTAATATGAGAGAATATTAATTGTTTAAGTCTTACTTTAATCTCTGGTTTTTAATATGAATGTCTGGCCAGAAGATTGCACTTCTATTTTTTGTACATGATCCCTGCTAGCATAATTTATAACTTTGGCACTGTGTACCACTCCTCAGAGTTTTAGGAGGCCCTCCCATTATTTTCAAACACAAATTTACAAAGGTCTTCCCTGAATGTTAACTGGAAGAAACCATTTTAAATATTTCTGTTATATCCCTATAGATTTGTAAAGAAATAGGGGTCAAATTCATGCCTGGTGTAGCTCCACTGACGTTACTGTGACGTTACACCAGTGATAAAGCAGGCCTTATTTTTTTTAAAAGGTATTATACTGGATAAAACATGAAGCAAATAAAGCATCCACATAAATAATGTGAATCTGCACATCAGTTTTTAAAATTAATATCTGGAAGTTCAACTTACTTTGTGCAAGTGGTTGAGAAGCCACCAGGTTGCCCAAGATAAAGATTGCTGCATGGGCTTGAAGGACTAACCCCATACTTGCAAATTTTCATTAGTCTATGATCAGATTACCACTGGAAGCTTTGATAGCATTTCTTCATGAGTAATCTTAACCTCCGGAGTTCACCACTTAATATCGGAGACTGGAAGGAACTAGAGGAAATGACAACAGGAAACAAAAAATTAATTTTCATGTAGATACAAATGTATGAATGAAATATATATTACTACAGGACAGCAGCACTTCACGTGTTTGCCTATGTTATTCACATTATGTGATACCACTGTTAGGCAGAAGAATAATAGTAATTGAATAATAATAATTACTAGTATAAGGCTTAATCATGCCTATTAGCCTCTGATCTGCTTTGGGGGACGGGTATTTTTAGCACTGAAGGCACTCCAGGACCCAGTGCACCATGATGACACACTCCATTACCTGGCTCTCTTACTGACCACAGTTCCACAAGCAGGGGGAGAGCAGGACCCAGGAGTAAGCAAAGGAGAGGGGGCAGAATATTCTGGCATTCTGGGGAAGAACAGGGGCTGCTATAGCCCCGAAGAGGATGCAGTATGTTTTCCTCTCTGCAGCTAAGTGGTCCCCTGGTTGCTGTACAAGGGCCATAAGATGATTTTTTTTTCTTGCCACACTTTCTATTGGCTAAATCTCAGTTGGACTGCAGCTGTAGGAAAGAGGGCAGGTGCTGCTGTTATTCCAGGCCCAGGGAGGAAAGAAGACACAAGGAAAAAGTTCTTTAGCACTCCCCTCACTAGCCCATAATTACTAAAGAAATACTTTGGAAAGGATATATTTTAAGTCAAGGCTACTACATTCCCCTTTTCTTCATTCAGGGACTTCCATTGACTTCAGAAACCAATCCCCATGTTAAGACATTGGGGATTGTAACCAAAGCCCCTTAAAGTCAACAGAGAGACTCCCACTGATTTCAGTGGGTTCTCAGACAAACCCTAAGGAAGGGATCTCTTTGAGCATGCCTAGGCGACAATCCGACTGCGTAAAACAAACTGACTCCACAGAGATGCTGCAGGAGCTAGCAGGGAAAGAGTTAACCACCGTTTCAGTTAGCTTGGTAGTTACCTGTTTTTATATATTTTTCACAGATAAATGATCTTCAGTCCATGAACTAAAATGCTGTGAGCCCTGAGATCTGTTCTGCAGGGCAGCCACCTGTGAATCAAGGCGTAGCTCAGTTTTAAGACTTTGTTTGGGGACGTATAAACGATTAACTCACTCTCACCCTCTTGGTCTTTGCTCCCTTTGCCCCTGAGACTATGCCATAGCCAAGTTAGTTTGGACCCTCTGCTCCAGCCTAACATCCCCAATGTCTATCCCCATGTCAGGATGGAGAGGAGGGTCCAAACAGCCTCCCTCAGTCCCAAAAGGAGCAAAGACCAAGAACATGTTCATCATTTATAGGCATGGATGCTGAAGGAGGTTGAACTGAGCAAGGCTGTAAGCTGCCAGGTGACAGCTGCTAAAGAATCACCCAGAGAGCAAGGACAGTGCCTTCTCTCCTAGGGCCTGACCCAGCATTCATTAAGTCAATGGAAATATTCCCTTTGAGTTCAGTGATCTTTGGCTCTGGTCCAATAAGCAACTCCTGGCCCTCTGCCAGCAATTGTGTTCTTCACCTAGGATTAGCTGCTTTCAGAATTGCTCACCTATCTCATCCTGCAGCATCTGCAGCTGCTCTCACGAGCTTCCTTCCTCTCCTTTTTATTCCCCTACCTCATCTTCAGTTTGAAAAGGGCCTTTGATCATCGGATATCTCAGCAAAGTAAATTGCCTCAGACAATTTACTTGTTCCTTCTTCTAGGGACCCAAATAAACAATAGCCCGTGTATAACTTCTTCTTCTTCTTTGTGGTTTTGCATTGCTACACATTCCATGGAACAGCTGATGGAAATGCAAATGGAAAGTTCACACTGGTCGTTCCTGTCTGCAGTGCAGAGCACTGTATTTTTATTACCAACACAGCACTCTCAGTGTGCTCTGTGCTGTACGAAGTGGAGGAAGACACATTAGTAAGGAATAATAAGGTCTGATGCTCAGCTGCTCAATGAGTTTATCAGTTTAAATCAGTTTAGCTCAATGGAGCCAATTTGCATTAGTCCGGCCTTCAGTTCGTACTATTCTGTGAATGATATGGCCTGAGGGCTCTAGTGGGCCTATAGGGCACAACCCCTCATTGCAGGCAGAGTGAGAGCTCTAGGTGGCATAGACACAATGTCTCCAGAAGCTCCCAAAACGTCTAGAAGCTTCCAATCTCACTTAAGAAAGTGTAGTGCACCTGGTGCAGATACATGGTCTGCGTCTCACCAATTCCCACTGATTCCCCACCACCTTTGATGTAGAGAGTGCCCATACCAGTGCTAGCTTTGCATTCTCATTTTGTTGAGAGATGTGTAAAGACTGTGCCCATCCAAGCATGGGTGAGATGCGGTGGGTGGAGGCAGGAAAGCAGGAGCTATATCATTGGTGAATATCAAGTGAATAAGACTTGTTGTGACAATATTTTCTGTGCGCTCAGACAGAGAGGAACTAAGGAGTTTGGTCAGTGTTAGTCAGCCCAGCCAGAGCACAATGAGGAAACAATATGACTTAGTACACCTTCACAGATTTTAAGTTCAGAGGGGACCCTTATGGCCAGCTAATCTGTTCTTCTGTATAGCACAGGCCATAGAATTTGACCCTGTAAATCCTGCATTGCAGCCCAGCTATGGGACTAATCCATGACTGAAAACAAATATTGTGCATGGGAAGAAGGGCAGAATGGCAACATTCAGATTCAAGCCGTGGGTGGAAGGGCTCAGACTTACATCTGCTCATCAACCATGTGATGTCATTTCAAAAGGGGCAAATTCCATTCTGGTGTGTATTAATAGGAGTGTCATATGTAAGTCACAGGAGGTATTTGTTCTGCTCTCCTCACTAGTGATGAGGCCACAGTTGGGGTACTGTGTCCAATTCTAGGCACACACTTTAAAACAGATGTGGACAAATTGGAGAAAGTCCAGCAAAAAAGAAACAATAATGGTAAGAGGTTTAGAAAACCTGACCCATGAGGAAAGGTTGAAAGAACTGAGTATGTTTAGTCTAAAGAAGAGAAGGCTGAGGGGGCACATGATAACAGTCCTCAAATATCTAAAAGGTATTTTAGCTACAGTTACAGAGGACGGTGATCTATTGTTCCCCATGTCCACTGAAGGTAGAACAAGAAGTAATCACTTTTGAGAAGAGAAGAAATTGCTCTTGTACAAAGAGATTTAGGTTGGGGGATTAGGCAAAATGTTCTAATTGTAAGGGTGGCTAAGCATTGAAATTGGTTACCTAGAGAGGTTGTGGAATCCCCGTCCTTTGAGGTTTTTAAGAACAGGTTAGACAAACACCAGTCACGGCCTTGCCTTGGCGAAGGGGGATGGATTAGATGTACTCTCAAGGTCCCTTCCAGCCCACACCTTGAATATTGCATGCAGCTCTGGTCGCGCCATCTCAAAAAAGATATATTAGACATGGAAAATGGGCAACAAAAATTATTAGGGGCATGGAACAGCATCCATATGAGCGGAGATTGAAAAGACTGGGACTGTTCAGCTTGGAAAAGAGACAACAAAGGGGCGGGGATATATGATAGAAGTCTATAAAATCAAGAACAGTGTAGAAAGAGTGAATAAGAAAGTGTTATTTACTCCTTCACATAACACAAGAGCCAGGGGTCACCCAATGAAATTAATAGGCAGCAGGTTTAAAACAAACAAAAGGAAGCACTTTTTCACACAACATACAGTCAACCTGTGGAATGCATTGCCAGGAGATGTTATGAAGGCCAAAAGTATAACTGGGTTCAAAAAAGAATTAGGTAAGTAACCTCTGACTGCCAGGGGAGGGATAGCTCAGTGGTTTGAGCATTGGCCTGCTAAACCCGTTGTGAGTTCAATCCTTGAGGGGGCCACTTAGGGATCTGGGGCAAAAATCTGTCTGGGGATTGGCCCTGCTTTGAGCAAGGGGTTGGACTAGATGACCTCCTGAGGTCCCTTCCAATCTTGCTATTCTAAGCTGGGACTGGATAACAGTGAATGGATCTCTCAATAATTGCTCTGTTTGGTTTATTCCCTCTGAAGCATCTGGCATTCACCATTGTCGGAAGACAAGATATTGGGTTAGATCAGTGGTGGGCAATCTGCAGTTTACTGCAATGTGCAGTGGCCCATCAGGGTAATCCACTGGCGGGCCGCCAGACAGTTTGTTTACATTTGCGAGGCTGCACACAGCTCCCAGTGGCTGCAGTTCTTCGTTCCCAGCCAATGGGAGCTGCAGGAAGCAGTGGCCAGCACGTTCCTGTGGCCCGCACCGCTTCCCGCAGCTCCCATTGGCCAGGAACAACGAACTGCAGCCACTGGGAGCTGCATACGGCCGTGCAAATGTAAACAAACCGTCTGGTGGCCCGCCAGTGGATTACCCTGACGGGCTGCAGGTTGCCCACCACTGGGTTAGATAGACCATTGGTCTGACCCAGTATGGCCATTCTTATGTACATTTCTATATTTTTATGTTCTTTAGAAATCCCTGCAGATTTCCCTATGCAGGGTTTATTCTTGAGCAAATGATTTTTAATTTTTGATGTGTGTGCAAGAATGTTATCTATTTAACTTTTAGCTTGCCGTCAAGCATCATTTGTGTCTGTTGTAGATTCTGCATGTGATTACAGCATAAACATTTATCACTGTAGACCACTGGAAGTTTCCTGTTGCCTCTCAGTCACTTGCATCGTATCACTATAATCTGCATGACACTACAGAACTTTCTGACTTGATCTTTCATTCGTAGTTGAGCATTTATCATCACCCCAGTGTTCTGACTCAGTTTGCTTCTATGTCAGCAAGTATGATCACTGCAAGCAACAGCTGAAAGTCTATGAGCACACGTAAGGCCAGGTCTACACTACAGACTTACATCAGTGTATCTACGTCACTCGGGGGGTGAAAAATCCACACCCCTGAACAACACAATTATACCAACCTAACCCCTTATCTCTCACGTTGACATAACTACCATCTCTTGTGTAGGTGAATTAACTTCACCAACAGGGGAAGCTCTCCCATCGGGGTAGTAGTGTCATCACTGAAGCGTTTCAGCAGCACAGTTGCCACAGGGCAGCTGCACCACTGCAGCCTTTTAAGTGTAGACCTGCCCTAAGAGACTGCAGCAATGTATATCAAATATAATGGCCTGAGTCTCCATCATCCGGCACCTTGTGCAGTCAAGTGACTATAAAATGCTGCCATTCTGAACTGTCCACTTCGCACTCAGTTTGCACTGGATTCAATGACTGCCTCAATGCTGAGCAAGTAAAACGACATTAAACACAAAAACTAAATGACAAGAGCATTATTAAGGTTGTAAAGTCAAGCACTCAAAAATTAGAAAATGCCCGTGAGACGGTACCTCCCATAAGGCTCTATGGAAATATGCTTAGAATGCGTTTTATGCTACATATGTCATGTAACATATCTCAAAGGTTATGATCTACTGAATCTATTAATCCTATTTGTATGCATGTATCATTCTTGTATTCAAAGTTATGAATATTGGCTGTGTACTGGCTTGCTTTCTAAGTAACCTTAGTAGAGCATTTGGTCAGTTCCTGGAGAAAGGAATGTTGAAGTTAAGTACCTAATCAAGAAACACTTAAAGGACAATGCATCTTGGAAGGCTCCAATCCACATAAGAAGTCTACCTGAGGATGTTCAAGGTAGCATGTAAACAATGGATGCTACCTGTAAAAACTGTGCGTCATGCATGGACATGTGACTTGCCCAGGTGTCATAACTATAAAGGGAAGGGTAACAGCTGTCCTGTGTACAGTACTATAAAATCCCTCCTGGCCAGAGACTCCAAAATCCTTTTCCCTGTAAAGGGTTAAGAAGCTCAGGTAACCTGGCTGGCATCTGACCTAAAGGACCAATAAGGGGACAAGATACTTTCAAATCTGGGGGGGGGGAGGTTTTTGTTTGTGTTCTTTGTTTGTGAGTGTGTTCGCTCTCGGGACTGAGAGGGACCAGACATCAATCCAGGTTCTCCACATCTTTCTAAACAAGTCTCTCCTATTTCAAACTTGTAAGTAAATAGCCAGGCAAGGCATCTTAGTTTTCCTTTGTTTTCTCAACTTGTAAATGTACCTTTTACTAGAGTGTTTATCTTTCTTTGCTGTATTTTGAACCCAAGACTAGAGGGGAGTCCTCTGAGTTCTTTAAGTTTGATTACCCTGTAAGGTTATTTCCATACTGATTTTACAGAGATGATTTTTACCTTTTTCTTTAATTAAAAGCCTTCTTTTTAAGAACCTGATTGATTTTTCCTTGTTTTTAGATCCAAGGGGGTTGGATCTGTATTCACCAGGAGTTGGTGAAAGGAAGGAGGGGGAAAGGTTAATTTCTCCTTGTTTTAGATCCAAGGGGATTGGATCTGTGTTCACCAGGAGTTGGTGGGAGGAAGGAGGGAGGATGGTTAATTTCTCCTTGTTTTAAGATCCAAGGGGTTTGGATCTGTATTCACCAGGGAATTGGTGAAAGGTTTCTCAGGGCTTCCCAGGGAGGGAATCTAATTGGGAAATGGTGGCAGCGGACCAGAGCTAAGCTGGTAGTTAAGCTTAGAAGTTTTCATGCAGGCCCCTACATTTGTACCCTAAAGTTCAAAGTGGGGATACAGCCTTGACACCAGGTGACTCCTAAACTCCATCTTGGAGCTGGACTTTGCATAGGAGTGAGGAGGCAGTCCCCACCCACAAGAGAAAGTCTATTTAAACCCCAGGGAGACCCCTCCATGTTGTCTTCAGCTGGTTAAAGAGAGAACATCTCAACCCCCCAGGATACTTGGAAGAATCTGAAATAAAGGGCAGTGACTGCAAGGAGTGTGAGTGATTGCTGGACCCAGGCTAAAAGGAGATTAGTCTGTAAAGGGGAGCATTCTGGAACTGGTGAAGATCTTATCTGTATTCACTTTGATTAGACATAGATTTGCGCATTTTATTTTAGTTTGCTTGGTGACTTACTTTGTTCTGTCTGTTACTACTTGGAATCACTTAAATCCTACTTTCTGTATTTAATAAAATCACTTTTACTTATTAATTAACTCTGAGTATGTATTAATACCTGGAGGAGCAAACAACTGTGCATATCTCTCTATCAGTGTTATAGAGGGTGAACAGTTTATGAGTTTACCCTGCATATACTTTATACAGGGTAAAACAGATTTATTTGGGTTTAGATCCCACTGGGAGTTGGGCATCTGAGTGTTAGAGACAAGTACACTTCTCTTAGCTGCTTTCAGGTAAACCTGCAGCTTTGGGTCAAGTAATTCAGACCCTGGGTCTGTGTTGGAGCAGACGGGTTGGATCACAGAAACCCCCTGGGAGCTGCCACCTGATGTGCCAAGACTACTTCTGCTCCTGTTTTCCCTGCCAGCTCAGGACTCTAGCACCCTGTCTTGCTAAGCCAGACACTCCCATCTACTCCAACATAGACCCAGAACCTTTGAGATACGTTACATGGCATATGTAGCATAAAACGCATTCTAAGCATATTTCCATAAAGATGGGAGGTACCGTCACAGCCCGAATTCAGGTTCTTGTGAAACCTTAATTCAGCCCCCTTGTATGTATGCTTTATGACACAGTCTTTAATTACGTGATCATATGCTATTTTTTCCAACTACACGACTCCTGTCTCGTTCACAGGATGGGCAGTGTTCACTTAATCAGCAGCTATTCCATATTTTGCTTACACAAAACATTTGAGGTGTGGCTCCAGGCCTTATTTCCTGCACACAGTTCAAACCCTGCTCTGAATACAGAATTATTCATTTTCTCATGGGCTTTTCTATGGCACTCATCAATATCTGAATGCTTCAAAACATTAATAAATTTATTTTCACAATGCGCTTCTGAGGGGAGGGCAGTGGGGTGTATAATCCCTATTTTACAGATGGGAATTTAGGCACACAGAGATTAAGGTCAACAGTATCCACTTATTCTAGGTTTCCAATCTGAGATGTCTAGGACCTGATTTTCGAGAGTCCTTAGCATTATACTGCATTTTACATGTTCAAACTCAGCTCCCATTGATTTCAGTGGCTGCTGTGAGTGCTCATCTCTTCTGCAAATCAGATGCCAGCAATCTCAAATAGGGTACACAGAAAATGAGGAACACATAGTGGCCAACTGTAAAGTCTTTGGTTTAAGTGACTTGCCCAGTAGGGTTGCCAATTTTGGTTGGACGTATTCCTGGAATTTTCATCACACGACATAATCTTTTATTAAAGATTAATCTTTAATTCCTCAAGACCAGGGGTGGCAGGCTTTTAGAAATTTTGGTGGTGCCCAGAATGCCCAGAGGCCCCCCCAAAAAACTCTGCTTCCCATCTGCCTAAGGCTCTGGGAGGGAGTTTGCATGGGGGGAGGAGGTCTGGGGTGCAGGACCTGGGCAGGGGATTGGGGTGCAGGAGGGGTGCAGGATGCAGGCTCTGGGAGGGAGTTTGGGTGAGGGAGGGAGTCTGGGGTGCAGGCTCTGGGATGGGGCAAGGGGCGGGTGTGTAGGAGGAGGTGAGGGATGCAGGCTCTGGGAGGCAGTTTGGGTGCAGGAGGGGGTGTTTGGGAAGGGGGTGGGGTGCAGGCTCTGGGAGAGTTAGGGGGCGGGAGGAGGTGAGGGATGCAGGCTCTGGGACAGAGTTTGGGTGCAGATTCTGGGCTGGGAGTGCAGGCTCTGGGTGGGAGTTTGGGGACAGGAGAGGGTATGTGGGAAGGGGATGGTTGTGCAGGCTCTGGGATGGAGTTTGGGTGCTGGGTGCAGGCTCTGTGCTGGGGGTGGGGGTGCAGGAGGGGATGAGGGGTGCATGCTCTGGGAGGGAGTTTGGGGGTTGGAGGGGTTGGGAAAGGGATGGAAGTGCAGGCTCTGGGAGGGAGTGGGGGGTGCTGCACTTACCTGGGGCTCCTAGGCAAGGCGGGCTGGGGGGTCTCTGCGTGCTGCTACCCCAGGCACTGCCCCCGCAGCTTCCTATTGGCCGCAGGGGTGCTTGGGGTGGGAGCAGCATGCATGGACACAGACCCGATGCATCCCACCCAGGGGCCGCAGGGAGGGGCCGGCAGCCACGTGGAGTGTGCAGGCAGGAAGTCGCTCAGCTCTGCTGCGCTGCCAGTGGTGGGTGGGGGCCCCAGGCCATTTGAAATCACCCGGGGGATGCGTGGGGGCAGAAGGCAGGGCCAAGGGAGAGACCCAGCCTCAAACATTGCTGGAGCCGGGCTCTGGGCCAGGAATATTCCTGGTGCCCAGGCACCATGGGCCCATAGAACTCGCCGACCATGCTGGAGACTCCAGGACAATCCTGGAGGGTTGGCTACCCTATTGCCCAGCATCACACAGGAACTCTGTGGCAGAGACAGGAATAGAATCCAGTTCTCCAGGGAAGCATTTCACTGTCTTAACTAGATGCACATTCTTTCTCTTCCCACAATCCCTTGTCTCTAGCCATAACTTTTTTCCACCTAAAAATGCAGACTTTGGTTGACTGAAATATTTTAAGAATTAATACAGGTTTTGCTCAATTGTTTTGTCAAAATAAATGGGAGGAAAGGTGAGGCTAGATTCAGAAAACACAGCAGTGGTGCTCCTTTGTATCCAATAGCCCACTCACTGCAATCCCCATTCTGCAGCAGGTCTTCTATATCCCAGTGAGTGACCTAAGCAATGGGCTATTGACTATAATTGGGACACATCCCCCTTGATTTTATGAATCTAGCCTGAAATTTCAGTTGATTTTATACAATGAAAAGTTAAAAATGCCTGGAAACAAAATGAAACAAAACATTTTTTTAAACCCAAAACAAAGTCTGACTTTTCAGTTCACTGAAAATCTTTTACAAATTCAGGTTTGGGTGCCCTAAAACATTTTATTTTTTTTATGAACTGGAATGAGCCAAAAAAATCAGTTATTTGCATAGCTGTAGTCACTCTTTTCTGTAACAAACGAAGACAGGGTCCTACAGACAAGTCTCCTTTATTGCATTACCCTGCTCCATCCCCAGAGCACGTCCATACAGTGTACTGAATGAGATAGGGTCCTATGGAAAAAATAGTATGTGACCATGTAATTATAGACTGTAACAGAATGCATACACACAAAGAGACCTCAATTCTGACATTCCTAACTTCAGATCTACCACATAGGCTTTTGACACCTGAGCTAATGGCAGAATGATAGCAGTAACAGGTTGTCATCCTCTACATGGACCATCACTAGAGGAGGATGAGAAACACACTTTGCTTGGGGGTTTCACCAACATTTGCTGAGAGCAGGTCTGGATACAAATTCTGCTTCTGTCCCCTTTGTCTAAAACTGGCTGAGCCAAAACCTTGAATGCAAACACTATACATCTTTGCGGTATTTGAAATCCAGACCAAAGTGTTGCAATTTAGTTCTATCTCTAGATAAAAATGCACAATCAACATATTAAATACATCTGACAATGTTGTTTTAACCACAAGGTCCTCTAAGAATTAACCTATGAGAGACAAAGGAGTAATTGTATACGTGTATTTATGATGGCCTTTTAATCATATAATCATTGATGTTGGAGATCAAGGCTAGGTCTACACTGGGGCGGGGGGGATCGATTTAAGATACACAAATTCAGCTATGCGAATAGCGTAGCTGAATTCGACGTATCCGATCCGACTTACCCCGCTGTGAGGACGGCAGCAAATCAACCACCGCGGCTCCCCCGTCGACAGCGCTTACTCCTACCTGGGCTGATGGAGTACGTGCGTCGATTCGGGGATCGATTGTCACATCCCGACGAGAGGCGATAATTTGATCCCCGAGAGATCGATTTCTACCCACCCATCAGGCGGGTAGTGAAGACAAGCCCTAAGAGTACCTATTGGGTCATCCAGTTGCTCTGTTTGCTGAAGCAGGATTTTTTCACATCAGTTGCTAGTACTCTCATACAGTTTTAAAGTTTCCAATTCTCTGCCCTATTCTCTTCCATAATAAGAAATTCAGATAGCTTCACTTGCTCTGTTTTTGTGAAAGATGTAGCTTCCTTCTGACCGCATGTGACACAGCGGAGGGCTTGTAAGAGAGACTGAACTTTATTCACTTTTGCAAGGAACAATGTAAAGGGGTTAGAACAGGGGTTCTCAAACTGGGAGTCGGGAACCCTCAGGGGGTCGCAAGGTTCTTACATGGGGAGTTGCGAGCTGTCAGCCTTTGCCCCGAACCCTGCTTCACCTCCAGCATTTATAATGGTGTTAAATATAGTAAAAAGTGTTTTTCATTTATAAGGGGGGCGCACTCAGAGGCTTTCTGTGTGAAAGGGGTCACCAGTACAAAAGTTTGAGAACCACTGGGTTAGAAGGAATGCTGCCCAGAATAGAGGCTGATCTGTTTAAACTGGACTAGGTGATAAATCACCAAGCCATATAATTATGGCAGAACAGCTTCATAATAATTTTTGTTTTGTGATTGTGTGGCAGAGAACATGAGTAGGAAACAGTTGTGGGAAAGTATGACAGACTATGTGGGAGATGAAAGGAAACAAAACAATGTGAAAAATCAGCGGCAGTCAGGGAGAAGAAATGTTGTACCAGCACTAACTTAATCCATCTTCACTGCACCTTCCACCACATCCTAAAACCTAAGAGGAGAAAATACATAATGTGAAAATGGCAGCCAGTGTTTCCGCTATCAAAGGGAAAGAACAAGTGATAGAACAAGATACAGCAGCAGTAACCTCTCTTTCTTCCACTCCACACCTATCTCATCCCATGGGGCCTCTGATCGCTATCTCCTCTAAGTCATCCCTGCCCTGAATTGTGATAAAGAATTCAGCCAAGGGGCATTTAAAAGCAGCACTTCTTATTTGAGTTCTCAGGTGGTTATTTCAGGATACATAGAACAAAACTGAATAGACCTAGAGGGGGTGATGGAATCTATAATACATATTAGAAGGAAGAGAATCTCAGAGATTAGAAGTCATGGGAGTTAAATAGATATTTGAAGGTGGCTCAAGGCTTGCCACTTTACAAAGATAATGTATTCCATAGAAGCTATTCATTGACTGAAGTCCTGTTATTAAAATCTTGGTTTATCTTGTAGACAATGAGAGAAATCAAATTGATTTTGAGATGATACATTTTTTCCCCACACATGGGGAAACTGTAAAACATCAGGCATAGCTGTGTTCAGGGCCGGCTCTACGCACCAGCGCTCCAAGTATGTGCTTGGGGTGGCACTTTCCAAGGGGCGGCACTCTGGCCCCCCCTTTTTTTTGCTTGGGGCAGCAAAAAGCTGGGAGCCGGCCCTGGCCAGAGCCCTGCCGCTAGAGAGACAGAGCATTGTCCCCTGGAGCCGAGCCTGGGCTGCGGTGGCGAGAGGGGCTCCTGGAGTGTGTGAGGAGCCGGGGAGGGAGGGAAGTGGGGTCAGGGATGCAGGGAGGGAGGAGGGGTCCTGCTGCCACCACCATTGCTGCTGCTGCTCTGAGTCTCCCTAGGGCGGCGCGGCGTTTCCCCGCCTGAGTGGGCTGTGCAGGGCACCGCCAGGCTGGGCAGGGGGCGCGGATCCCGGCTTGCGCACTGACAGGGCGAGTGGCTGAGCAGCCCAAGCTGCCAGGGAACTGTTGCCACCCCCTCCTGCTCCTGTGACCCAGCCCGTCACACACGTCCCCCACCTCAGCCCCGCGCTGCCTGACCTGGGCAGGGAGAGGCAGAGCCCAGCTCCCAGCGGGGCAGCAGATACTGCCCTGCCAGGGGAGCCCCAGGGCTCGGGCACCTGGGGGTCAGTGTCTGTCCTCTCGGCTCTGCCTGCACGGGGCTGGGGAAGCAGCTGTCAGCGCCTGCCCCTCTCAGCCCTTGCACCCCCCCATCCCGCTTGCAGCATCTTCACTTGTACCTCCCCCCATCGCTCCTTTGCCACACCCCTTCCCCTTATACTCTCCCTTCACCTGCACCTCTCCCCTTGTACCCTCCCCCAGCCCTCTCCTCCAGCACCCCCTTGCTCTGCCTTGCTCTACAGCCCCTTACCAGAAGCTGATTACGTTCCCCACCTGTGCTGACTCCACTGGCTAACACATTGCAGAGTGTAGGGGAGTCAAGGCTTCACCCTCTCCTGCCTCTCTTCCCTCTCTACTCTCACAGCCTGTTCTCCCCCTGATTCTGGATTGGTGATCTAGGGAAGCTGCTTGGCAGAGGTTCGGGAAAGAGGGATATAAAGCTGGGCCACAGTTTGCTCTTGTATCAGTACAAAATAGGTTATTATCCCTACATTTCATAAGGAGAGGGAGGATAGGAAATGGAAGGGGTGAGCACCTAAAGGAGTAAAGTGTGTTTGCATGTGATGGTGATAGAGGAGGGGATAGCTATCAGGAGAAAAGAGGAAGGAAAAGAGTAAAAGGAAAAGCTACATGTGGGGAAAATCATTAATCTGATGGTTGTTTGGAGGCTCAGTCACATACTGATGCACCCATGATGGGAAGGAAACTCCATGAAGTTCACCTTGGAATTTCCAGTGGGCTTTTCTTTCTTCTGTGGGCCCTACTTCTAGAGAAACTCATCAAGGAATATATATAAGGTTATAGTTTAAGAGCTTTTCCGGAGAAGCCTCTGCCTATTCAGTGAAATCTGAGATACTGAAACTAAGATAAGAAAACTAAGAGATTTTTTTTCCATGCTTTGTTTCATATGTAGAAACTTTGTACATTCATTTTCTCACACTACAACAAAACAGAAATTTTTGCTGCTGGATGCTTAATTAGACTCCTGGGTCAAAGTAAGTTAATGAAATAAATTGTGGCCTAACCAGTACTTCCTGCCTCATAGAGCAAAAGGCCAAGAGGCAAATGGTGCTCACTGCAATGTCTACACTGACAATGGCAAGAACAGAAATCATTCCAGCTGCAACACCAGCTGCTATAACCAAGGTATTTCTCCTCCCTCAAATCAGCAGTTCACTTTAAATATTGGGGGTGAAATCTTGGCTCTGTTGTAGTCAGTGGAGACTTACCATTGACTTCAGTTGAGCTAGGATTTCATCCTTGGACTTTATGAAATGGTGGAGTTGCCCTAGCAGCTCCATAGTTAATATTGTAGTGAAAGTTGGACTTGAAGCAGACTAAAATCCCCATTCTTCACACTCTAATAAGTGAATTTATTCTCCACACACTATAGGCCAGATTTTCAAAGAACTTAACTTGCATTTAGGCACTTAAATGAAGTGGCCAGATTTGAAAATGCCAAATTGATGGTGTGGCACGCTGTGCCTCAAAGCAGCACCCTGGAACCCCTGTATTCACCACTGTCATATAATTATGACATGTTGTATACAAAGTATGCCCTGTCAGGTATCATTTTAAAGTCTTGATCTGTTGAACATTAATATCCTGTTGGATTGTATGTGCTATCATTGTATGTGGAGTTATGAAGTTTTGCTATGCGTGTGTTACTGAAATATGTTGTGAGATTGGGAACATCCACAACCAGCCTTTCAGGTACAACAGTGGAGCAGCTAGATGCTGTTGAGGGCCCAATAAAGGAAGACCACACTCACAAGGACTATCCTATAAAAGTGGAGACTTCTCAGAGATATCATGTAGACAATGGAGATTGCTTCATAGGCAAGCTGAATGCATCGCTCTTCACAGGCCAGCTGAATTTCCCATAGTATTTTAGACAGTTTGTTACTTTGGTCAACTTGCTAACTTTGGCAAAAAGAACATTTTGAAATGAGTCCTTTTTGAAATTCACCCTGAGCTGCTGTGTAGCTGTACGTAACTGCTGTGGCCTGAAGCCCTAAAGAAAAGGGAGCTCACTAGTGACTCCTGTTGGTGAACAGGGAAAAGAGCGGCCCAGAGCTGCTTGAGAGCTCCAGATGGGCAGGGGTTCTGCTGCGGAGGGAGCTCTTTGCCAGCATCTGTTAGGGAGCAAGAGGGAATGATTGAATGGGCCAGGCCCCATTTGCATTACAGTGTGGGACAGTTTGGATAAAATACAGTTAAGTTTTCAGTTTAGGGGCAACAAAATGTTACTGTCCCTAGTGGGAAGGGAAGGGAAAAGAGATCTACACCAATTATGCTTGGGGGAAAGGGTCACCTTGACTGACCATGATCAAATGGTCAAATTCGGTTGGGTAAGGGAGCCTGGAGATGGCTAAAAAAACAGAAAGAAGAAAGGGGCTCTGACCTTTTTCTGGGAGTACCTCCCTGCTGGGAAGGATTGTGTCAAGGGTCCTATATTCCATCAATCCCTCTCTAAAGAGCTGAGATAAGGCAGTTACAAAACAGAGGACAGAGTAAAGCTGAGGTGGCTTTGGAAGCAATGGCTGGTGCAGAGGCAGCAGTGGCTTAGTGACTGTTCTGAGGAAGCTTGGGCTGAAGCAGCAGAAGCAAGGGACCCTACCCCAGGGACTCTGGAGTAGACCTCCCTACTCAGCAATTAAAGCTGAAATCCTTATTAAATCAAATCTTTGGTCCTTGTCAGTCTCCCATGCCCATATGACATACATAAAAAACAATTAGCAGCTAGGAAACTTGGGATTGCCTAATGCCAAGGTGTCACTTCTATAGCTCCCATTTCTCTCTTTAAAATGCTGTTACTAAAACAAAACAAGGATGCAACAACAGTGAAATGAACAATGAAATTAGCTGAAGTGAACCAAAAACTAATTGGAAAAGTCCCTGTCGTATGGTAATTAGAGCAACTTGATAATTAGACATGCCACTAATTCTATAATCTCTATTATAAAAGTTGTCTTCTCAAAAAAAGAGAAGTCCCAATAAGCCCATCGACATTGCTAGTTTCCACTTGTAGGGCCATGACTGTTTGTTTGGGGCTTTTTCCAACTGCTGATCCAGCCTTTGGTTGTGGCACTCCTTTAGTAACCACGGTACTTACTCAGCACAGGAGAAAACCAAAGTAGTAGAGAGGGATTTAATGGGATCATATGCAGGTAACAACAGCATTTATCACAACTGTGGTGTTTTTCCAGTTGAGGCTTCTGCAGTCAGTTCATTTCCTGTAAGCAGCCTTAACACGCCACTTCCAAAAGCCATACAAATAAGTTCCTCTCTTGATTGGTTTGTATGTGGGATGCTAACACTGGGACCTTCCTTAGCCATCTTCTTCAGGAACTATGGCAAGGACTCACTGTTATGTTTTTTTTCCTTTTTACCTACTCTGTTTCTGCATTTTTTCATCCATGCTGCACTATAGTAGTAGCTAAGTTTCATCCATAGCAGCTGGTCTCCTGTTTGGTTTGAAAACTCTTGGAGTAGAGTATTGTAACAGCCGGCTGCCAACAACATAACAAAACAGTCTTTAAAAATGAATCACTACTTTAAATAAAACATATTGAGGATGCAGCCCCAGTGGTGAATACATCATACATGATACTGCAAATCCATCGTGGGCACAAGAATGACAGGAAGGAAGATAAAGTACACACCACTCTCACAGTAGGGGGTTAAGGATTTAAAAAACAACAAAATAAGGCTTGGGGTGGAGGGTGGGGAATGGTACATGCCCTCTTCCTCATGAAGAATTTATTATATTGTTTCCTACATTTGGAATATCAGCTTCCTCTCCCCACTGAAAATGATAGAAAAGAAAGAGAATGGGAGTGCTAAGAAGTAACACGGAGTATTGATTACAGAGTAATAATCTACAGAATGGCCTTTGTAGCACAAATAAGCATTTACGTAAGCTAATCAACTCCACTAACACTGGTTCACATGAGTTGTCTGAACATTCCGACCTCTCTTCAGTGAACAGGAGTTGCACAGATTTAGTGGAACTCTCATGGTGCCCCTCTATATTTGGAGATAAAATATTTCTAAATGCTTCTGTCATTTCTAATATGGCTCATTATTGTTAGTGCGGACTGAAAAATGAAAATATGATTTGATTTAAAAATTCAAAAAAGTAAGATGTTTTCACTTTGAAACTGCTTTTTTGTTGCTGTTGTTGTTGTTCTATCAAACATTTTCGTAACTGTTATCATGATTTTTTAGAATTTTTTTTACCAAAAACATCAAAAATGTTACCAAAATGGGTATGGAAAGATTTCATTTACCAGCTACTCAGTTTTTGTCAAATGAAAAATTTTCATTTTCCTGAAACCCATTTTTCAGAGAATGAAAAATTCAATAGCCATTTCAGTAACATTTCTAGTAAGATTTTTAATAAAATTTTAATTAAAACTGTCAATTTTTAAAAGGAAAACTTCAGTAAGATTGACAATGTTAGTAGGAAAAAAAAAGGCTTTTTTGAGATCAAAACATTTTGGTCACCTCTCATTATTTTGGGGCCTGTTCCCACACCCATAAAAGTAAATGGAAAGATTCTATCCGGCTTCAGTAAACATTGAATCAGTCCTTTAGAGAGAAGCATTTGGGCCATGGCCACCTGCAACCTAAAGTCCTGATTATGGTAGAGTGGTTAGAAATCTCCCCAAGTGTCCCCCCCCGCAAAAAAAATTTAGTATATCAAAATGATACACTTGTATCTTAAAATGCAAATAAGAAAAATAAGCAAAAGAAGTAATGGATAAAATATTATTCACAAGCATATATAATAAAATGTTGCATCTGTTTTTCAAAATTATTTTAAAAATGTGCCATGCTTGTATGCATAATTTGCAGCATGCAGTTACAGTGTTTGTGCATGCAAATCAGGTAATTCTTAGCTGAATAAACAATTACCTGATTTGTATAATCATGTTAACTTCTGAATACACATTAGGCACATAAATACTTCCATTTAATTCAGAAAACCAGGCTCCATAGAACTTGGCACATATCTTGGTTTTACCATACATTTTTATCAACTTTCACCCCAAAGTCATTTAGAAAATGATTTAAGGCTTGATAAAGTTAAATGCCTTCTTAACTTTAAGCAGATGAGAAGTCCCCTTGACTTCAGTGGGACTACTCCCACACTCAAAGTTAGGCATGTGCTTAAGTATCTAGTGGAATTAGGCCCATGGAGAATACCCTTGGGGATCATTTAAATACTCACTGAAATGCAGTTATTACTAAGGTAAGTTAACCAGCACCACTTTCTGTACAATTTAGGACAGGAAGTGAAAAACCATAGAATCAGGACTACAAGGAACCTCACAAGGTCATAAAGTTTAGCCTCCTGCATTGAGGTAGGACCAAGTAAACCTTGACCATTTCCCACAGGTGTTTGTCCAACCTGTTCTTAAAAACCTCCAGTGATGGGGATTCCACAATCTCCCTTGGAAGCCTATTCCAGAGCTTAACTACCCTTATAATTAGAAAGTTTTTCCTAATATCTAACCTAAATCTCCCTTGCTGCAGATTAAGTCCATTACTTCTTATCCTGTCTTTAGTCGAAGTGGAAAACAATTGATCACTGTCCTCTTTGTAACAGCCATCAACAAATGTGAAGATTGTTATGAGGTTCCCACTCAGTGTCCTTTTCTCAAGACTAAACATGCAGTTTTTTTAACCTTTTCTTATAGTGCAAGCTTTCTAAATCTTTTCTCATTTTTATTGCTCTCCTCTGGACTCTTTCCAATTCATCCACATCTTTCCTAAACCATGGCACTCAGAATTGCACACAGTACTCCAATTGAGGCTTCACCAATGCCGAGTAGAGTGGGACAATTACCTCCCATGTCTTACATATGACACTCATTTTAATACACCCAGAATGATACCAGATTTTTTCACAACTGCATCAGACCTAGCCAGGTATTTCCCATTTTGTAGTTGTGTATTTGCTTTTTCCTTCCTAAGTGAAGTACTTTGCATGTGTATGTATGTATATATATATATTAAATTCATATAAATAAAAGATCCAAAATAACCTCTAATTTTCTAGGTGTTTAAAACTTGTATAAAGGAGAAGTTAATGTCATTTAAGGATTCATCAGCTGAAGGTCACAGAGCCAACAAAAGGAGTACAAGAAATTACTTGCAAAATAACATATTAATTTTTCCATGATGCCCTTATTTTTAAAGAGCCTGATCCTACAAATCCTTACTCACACAAGCAAAAAATGTCATTGGTGTCATTGGATGAGGATTACTAATGCCAGTAAGTATTAGCAGGATCAGGCACATTGGAAAATGTCTGGAGGGGTTAATCAGAACCGAATCATTGAGCCTTTTGAAAATGTTATATTTTTCATATTTGTGAAACCAGGACTATAAAGTGGTAAGAAATAATTCTATGGAATTTCTTAACTGTAAGGAATGAAACCTGAGGATGAAAGGATGGAGGGATTTTTGAATAGTTTTTGGCTTGATTCTTCAGATCCCATGCAATGCTGAGTTTAGGAGAGCTAAAGTATGTTATTTAAGCTGTCTTCAATTTTTCCCCAGGTGTTGGTAGCATATGTTCTGAACTGTTTCAATATTTAACTGATGAAAGCTGAAGCGTTGTTTTCAAACTGTATAATTGTATTTGAAACACTGGTGGAGTCCCAAAGATGTGGAAGCAATCTAATTCTCTCTCTTTTAAAAAAAAAAATCCCACCTTGGTTCTAATTATCCTAAAGCCTAACTTCAGCTGTAAGTAAAGCTGAAGGAAACAATGAGTCATCCTTGTTACCGTCTTTTCAGACAAAGACAACACAGCTCACTCTGAGTGCTTTTAGTGGCCAACGTATTTTATAAGTCGAACTAAGAAATTCACACTGTCATTATATATTACAGTGTAGAGCTGATTGAAAATTTTTCAACAGAAAAATATTCCTGACGAAAAAAGGGGTTTTTTTGAAAATGTAATTTTCCACAGGAAAATGTCATTTTCAATTAAATTTTTCTAGAGAGGATTATTAAATGAAATTAAACAAATATCCATTTCATTTAAATGTTAAATATTTGATTTGGTTTACAAAAACATTATGATTTTGGAAATTTAAAATATCTGATTTGTCCCTGTTTCTCCCATCTTTTCCCACTGAATTCAATAGGGTGAATAATTTCTACAGTCTCAATCCTGCAAAAACATACACAGGTTCTTACCTTTACTACTGCGATTTTTTGTTTTATTGGTTTCAATGGGACTATTTGTAGTAATAAAATTACTCCTGTGTGCATTGTCAAGATCAGAGCCCAATTTTTGAAAAAGCTAAGAAGCAATGAAAGGAAAAATGAAACACTAATGTTGCCATTCTGTACATTTTCAGAAGCTGAGGAAGTTTTGAAAAGTTACAGATTAGCAGAGTTACAGATTCCTTTTTTCTTTTTGCTACTCTGTAAATTTTCCAAAGTTGGGGAAGGTTTGGAAAGTTAGATTGGAAAAAGAAAAAACAAAACCAAAAAAACCCTACATTGGACATTAGTCTTTTTTTTTTTTTTTGCATTCAGAGACAAAAATGATAATAAAAAAGGAGGAGGCAGGGAAAGAGTAAAAAAGGGAAATTTCAAAATTCATTTTTTCTAAAATTATTGGGGGAGATTAAATAAATTAAATACTATTCCATTTTGAACCCTACAAAATGGAAACAAATTCAAAAATTTGAAATTTTATGTGGAAATTGTTTTCTCATTTTTCAACAAGCTCTATTACATTGTCTTTTCATGATTTTTAGGATGATACAGCGGCTGTCTGTTAATTTTGTATTGTCTTGCTACAGGTGTGATAAAGTATCAAACAGCATAAAGGGGAAATAAATTCTGACTTTTAAAAAAAATGTCTGCATGAAAGCTAAACATATAAGTAGGTTTGACAGAATTTGATTTTTGTGTATTTATAATTTCAATAGATAATATCAATGTTTATTTTTAAGCTTTTTTATTTTTATTGATTTAAATTCCAACAGTTGTGGGAAATTATAAGGGGGCTAGCCTAATTATTTAATGACAGTAGATGTTGAGATTCAAAAAGTTTAAGCTTTATAACTGTTACAACTCAAATTGTCAAACACACATGACAAATATACAAAGTAGATATCCTTAATCTAACTCTCAGGTAGGTTCTCAAGCAGCATTCTTTTTTTTTTTTCTTTGCCTGTCTGTTTTGATTATCGACGGAAATATTTTTTTATCATTTTGTGTCTGAACTGTGAAATCAACGTTTACTGATACAAATTAAATCCTTTCAATCCTACATATAAAATGCTGCCTGCAGCTTCACCATACTGGACTGTGATAATACTGTATCTCAAGAAGTGTGCAGGGTTTGGGGCTTGCCCAGTACTCACTTGGAGGGGAAATCTACCTGCTGCAGGAATAATGGTGCCTGTGAGTCAGTAGGCAGCATTCTTTTCACTGAATCACTGACTTCAGTAGGCTTTGGATCAAGTCCTAAGTAGTAATTACCCTAGCAGAGTAAATATTCTGCTGTCAGAGTTTCTAGGCCTGCTGCTCTCTTGCCCTGAGTAGTCATTTATACCAGTGCACAGTGAGTTGAAAGTGGGTGTACACTGCTAGCAAACCTGAAAGGTAGTGATTTACACTTTGCTTTGCATGGGTATAAATGATAACGCAAGGTGCCGGGCAAGAGACAATCAAGCCTGCTGTCTTTTGGATGAGACTGGTGGAAGGGGAGGCTGGTTCATTGACCACTTAGAGCACCGTGTAATCTACACTGTATGCTGAACGTATTCTCTGAAGCAGAGTACATTGTATAAATATCCTAATGAGAGGTGGAGAAAGAAAACACTACTAACTGGTGGCATTAGTTCCATGCCAGTAAGCAGATGAACCATAAGGTCAACATCACCTTGGCCAAAACACATGCTCACCATATGCAAGGCAAACCCTGCCTGGGGGAAAAGGGGTTACTTATCTTTCACTGGAATATCTAATGAGGATACATAACTGTGACCCAAAGAGCTCCTTTATGCCAACTGGCACACTCAACACACTGTTGTCAGTATATTTAGCCAAGCAATGTCTTAAGGTATCATACAAAAACTGGTGACACACTGGTCATGAATGTCACTCCGTGATGTATGTATGGGTTGTGTATGGAGAGTTATATGTGTGCTGGAAATATACTGTGTTTTGGAGGCAATGAATAAACAAGCATGCTTTAGTCAAAGGAATGTGGATTTACCCATCTGCCTGTCCGGGCAATGGACAATGAAACAATATATACATATACTGTAAACAAAGCCATCAAGCTAACAAGCTATGGAGGAAACACCTGGTGAGCACATCAGGGGACCTCACCGCCAGGAGGTCTTCCTGGCTCTTGACACAAAGAGAATGGACTTTGGGAATACAAGAGGAGCACAAAGACATTCTTTTTATCCATCATTTAGGGGATAGCACCCTCTGCTTCTGTGAATGTTGGATCCTCCTACTGGAAGGGATGGAGATGCTGGTAGCTTGATGCAAATAAGAAAGGTGTTTAGCCAAAGATTGTAACTTGCTAAAGCTATGTCTTAAACATTAGGAAGCATGTTTTATTTTGTATTATTTGTAACCTTTTTCTGTTTCTGTTATCTCTGCTTAGTAAGACTTAAATCTCTGTTTTTTATTAATAAACTTATTCTTAGTTTTACTATAAGCCATCTCAGTGTTGTGTTTAAAGTACAGAGTGTCCTCAGAGAGCCAGCAGGATAATGTCTCTTTGGATATTATCTCTTTGGAGGCAACAAACTTAATAATGTCTATGAGTGTCCAGTGAGAGGGACTGGACACTGCAGAGAGAGATCTCTGGGGAACTCAGGAACTGGGGTTCACTGAATGTTACCTGCAAGGCAAGGTTAAGACTGGCAGAGCTGCATGGAATTTGCTGGTGAGGTGCACAGACTGGTGTGTCAGGGAGCTGACACACAGTTTAAGCTCCAGCAGAACTCTCCCATGCTGATGCAGAGAGATAACACAGTGGTTTACCATTCTGGGTGCTCTGAGCAGAGTATCACTAACACAGCTTAAAATGACAAAAGATTAGGATGTGCAGCAAGAGTGATGGTAAACACCCTGCATGACATTGTAAAAAATCATGTGACATGAAATCATTATCTTGCACCGTATTTAAGAAAGCTACTTTCAACCAATCTTATCTTTGCTGGCTGGAACCTTGGCTGAAGACTTTTTGCATTTTAATCATTTCTACCTGGTAAAACAATGAAATAAACTGAACTTATATAACCAAAAGAGATAAGGAGATAAAATGAGATGAGAATGGGAGTTATTTTCTTAGTAAATATCTTCAGGGCCTTACATTCTACGGCAGTGGCTTCCATGAAAATAGTAGATAGCAGACTTTGGTCCAACAGAATGTTTCTGAACATTACAAGAGGATGATGTTCCATAGGTCTATTAGATTTGGACAGGCATATTTTTTTCAGTTGTTCACAGACTACAAATTTAAGTGCTTACTTTTTGAGAAGTTTACACTGTGCTTCTCTCAATATAATCAGCAGAAAAGGTTGAACTATTCCTCATGAGCAAATCATCTCTTGAATTTAGCCTTTATTTTTTTGGTTAGCAAATCATTTGAAAACCAACCCTGATTTCTGTGACTATATTAGCAATACATAAGTATTAGCTAGATAGTTTGGACAAGATGTTGAGCCTATGGGATGATCACAAACTGTTTACTTTGAGTATTCACTCTTTGCCATTCATTTTGCATATTTGGTCACCTAATTCTCATGGTATTGTTTCTGCTCCCTAAATGGTTGACTTTTTAAAGAGGTATTTGGATTAAGAAAAGCTATCCATTCATTTAAACAAAAACCTGTTTTGCAAACAGAAAATAAAAAGGATATGAATGGGTTCAAGCTGAACAGCCATTCAGGATTTGAACAAATGTTTGAACACTGTTCTTTGGCAGGATTTGACCAAACGTAGTAACAAATGTGATGGGGGTTCCAATTATTATTATGGTAGTGCCCCAAGGTCTCACTCAGATAGGATCAAGGCCCATTGTGCTTTGTCTTGTACAAACACAGAGAAAGAGACACTCCCTTTCCCAAAAATCTTACAGTCTGAAGCCCTAATCCTTCAAGGATTTATTCATATGCTTATCTTTAAGCACATGAATAGTCCTATTGAGTACAATGTACTACACACATGTTCACATATTCCTGCATAGGCTTTGCAAGATCAGGGCCTAGACGAGAGACTGCTGCTAAGAAGAGGTAGATCATAGATTCTAGGTTTAGAAAGAACTCAAAATTTGAGGCTTGAACTGTATCTTGTCTCTGGTAAAATGTGAATTTGAGCATTTTGGTTTGGTTTGGTTTTTACTTTGTTCTCTGGTAGCCCTAGAAGGAGGGTAAGAATTACTTTGGGGTAAGAATTATTCTCAATAAGAATCTTACAATTTTTTTGCATAGTATTTGTTCCTATTTGAACAGATACATATTTTATTATTTAAATGTTATTAAAATATAATGGTCTAAATAATGGAAACAAATATTTTATGAAACTCAAAAAGCTTAGGAAACTTCTCTTTTTTTTTTGCAAGTTCTAGAGGTTTTGCAAAACCCCAAACTCCCTCTTCTGTGCTTCTGGTTAAAGCAGAAATATTATAAGAGTAAAGTCCATCTTGTGATATTTTATCACTTCCTTCTGTGAAAGTAAAAACTGCAGGGGAAAAAAATCTAAATGTATTCAGTCGTTCAAATTGATTCAGTTCAGATCTAGTTTGAGACTTGGGCTGAGAAGTTGAATTTGATCTGACCCCATTTATCCATTTTGCTTCAATGCATGGTTGTAAAATGTCACTTCTATACCAAGAAAGAAAATGTTGTATCAGAAAATTCAGCTCTAATATTTAGCCACTAATTATACACATCCTGATTGAGGATGAAATCCTGGCTCCAATGAGGTCACTGGGAGTTTTGTCACCAAATTCAGTGGGTCCAGGATTTAACTGTGAGAATTCTGAAAGTCACAAAAAATTGCAGTATACTTTATTCAAGAAAGGTAATAGTCTGAAGAACTTATTCAGTTTTGACTCAGATTGAACTCCATCTGATTTCAATGAGAGTTTTGCCCATGGAGATGTTTGAAATTTCCCATCAGAAAATGTTCATTTCATCAAAATCAAAACTTTCCAAGGGAATGTGTCACCTTCAGTGAAATTTCATTTTGAAAGAACTTAAAAAAATAATTTGGATAAGCTTGAAATGGAACATTTTGATTTTTCACTTCAAAATGAATTTTTATTTTGAAATTGATTATATTCATAGATTCATACATTCATAGATTCTAGGACTGGAAGGGACCTCAAGAG
This sequence comes from Trachemys scripta elegans, assembly GCF_013100865.1. Lineage (NCBI taxonomy): Eukaryota > Metazoa > Chordata > Testudines > Emydidae > Trachemys > Trachemys scripta. Next base: position 224,819,609 of record NC_048298.1, on the reverse strand, counting down.
GTCATCGAGTCCAGTCCCCTGCCCTCATGGCAGGACCAAATACTGTCTAGACCATCCCAGATAGACATTTATCTATATGATAAATATGATAAATTATCATTTTAAAAGTCAAAATCTGGAATGAAATGCTTCAGTTTTATCAAAATGGAACATCTGAACTGACCTGAAACAACAAACTGTCACGGGAAACTTTGAATGGTTTTGGTTTTGTTCCAATTTGGAATTTAAATATCAAAATTTCCCATCGAACAGATTCCAAATTTCGACCAGCTCTTTTTGCCTGAATAAGAACTTCTAAACTTGACATAAATTTGTAATGACATAATGCTAAATTCTCACTGTTTTTAAACTTAAGCTCCAACCCTGCAAACACATGTGAATAATTTTATACATTCTGGGCCCCCTGCTGTCCCTCCTTTTGGGCCTTCAGTGGCTGGAGAAGGACCAGGACATTTTAGCTCTTTGCCATTATGTCATGATGATGCTGACCAATGACTGCCCTCACTGCAACTAACTCAACACATTTCTGCTCCCCTCGCCCCCCCCCCCACCACATGCTGACAATATTTCAGGAAAATAATTTTACATACATTGAAGTTGACAATATAGTTATTTTGTTGCTTCTGAGATGAGTGGAGACCAAGAACAATGGAAAATAAAACTAATCCAGGCTTCCTTCGTTAACGATCTGTGATGACACTGTAGCAGTGCAGATAGGGATTGAGATTTCTGGAGACTGAGGATGTCTGCTCTGCCTTTTATTGGGTCTGAGTAGAGGTAGCCTAAGAAAGAATGCTTGATCTGTGTTCTGCCCTTTGTGTCCTAATAGAAGTGAGGCTATAAAAAGAGGCTGTACCAGGCTGAAAGTTTGGTTAAATATAAACTTGGTGAGGAGGAGAATTGGATTCGGGGAAGGCTTATTTGTCTATTTCTATATAGACAGGCACTGGCAAAAAGAGATTATTCCTATAATCATGACCAGGCATCTGTGGTGGTAACTTGAGTCCTGAGGATTTAGGATTACCCACAAATAACCAGTGTAAATAGTTCAGCTTCGATTATCTGAACCTTTACTAACCAAATTGCCTTATGTCCTGTGATGGCTATTAATTAAACTGAAAATTCCCTTGATTATCTAAAACCACAATTACGTGAAATTATTCTACGTCTCCCAAGAAGTTTCAGTAACTGAGACGGCACAGTATATTGTACCAGTATGAGTTTAAGTGTTGTTCATGTGTCTTTTACTTCTACACTTCTTTCAGATTTTTCACACAAAAATCACCGTGACCTGAGCTCTGTGTTTGACAACTTCATTTCATATCCTCTGCTCCTCGATTCCCTCTTCCTCACCACCACACAGTCTACCTGCAACTGTCTAAAGGAATGAAATTCCACACTTCAGATCATAAAATGGAGCTCATGTATTAAGGTAAGAAGAGGAATACATAGCTGGCAAGAAATTATGGCCAAGAGGAATTGTTGGAAGGCATTGGAGGGCTACTAGCATTGGAGACACGTAGGTTGGCCTCCAGTCTTCATAGTACCTGTGTTAGAAGCTGGAGTATTAGTAGCAGGTGGGCATTGCCTATACCCACTGACAGGCCAGCCAGCTCAGCTGTAAAACCCCGTCACCACCATTCGAGCAAGAGATTTTTGTGTGTGGAGGGGACTTGGGTTGATTCTGCAGTGAAGAGAATCCCACAGAGACTGTGGGGCAGATTCATCCCTGTACTAGCTCAAGTTCTGGCACAGCCATTGGAGTGGAGATAGCTTAGACCTCCCTTATTCAGGTCACAGCAAGGAGCCAGTGCAACCCTTGGTAGGTGTTGGAGCAGCTCTGAGAGCTGCCCTATATTGTACTCCTGTTTCAGTGACCTCTGTGGGTCTGATCTCTGAGGAAAGTCCTCCCTTGGCCATGCCTCTTCCTACCTACCCTTGATCCACCCTCTCCTTCCTCTTGCCTGCCCAGGCCCATTCTGCTCCCTACCTGGCCTTTAACACCCCCTGAACCTGGAGCTGCTGTAAGGGGTGGTTCAGCATTGGCAGTATCCTGCTCAGTGGATATTTCCTGAGTGAGGTAGCCCAAAATGACTCCAGAACAAAGATGAATTGGGCCCAACATTTGTGGTTCATTGCCAGGTTGTACATTATAAGGACACATCTTCTGAAAAGGGTGGCAAGGCTTGCACCCATGCAAGACTGACTGAAGGCGAGGTAATGTGCAAGATTAGATAATACAGTACTTAAAGGGAAACTCTACTGAATGGAGGGAAAAAATACCTACACACCTCAGCTTGTGCCAGCACCAGCACTATTCATTTGCTTGACAATCCTCATTATGTTACAGCTTTGGTATCTATGGCATGTCATCTTTTGCAAGTTGATTGAAAAAGGAAACAGGGCCCACCTCAAAACTACACTACAGTTAATTGAATTTCAAATTTTGTTTTTCAACAAACCATAGAAATCTTGAACATGGGGAAATATATGCAATATTCGCTAATATACAACAGTACATTCAGACACATGTTTTGAATTAAACTTAGTCCATTTCTAGTAACAGTATTAAATTTGTGACAGCCATGACCAGGAGGCATATGGGGAACAGAAGATGGTGGCTTTTATCAAATTAGAGCTAAAGGGAAGAAAGGATTTGGGGGGGGGAGGGGTCCTGCTGTTTTTGCAGCAAATAACCTAGAAAGGAGAGTAGAGACTGGGAGGGATTGGGGATGGGGGTGGATGGAAAGATCACATTACTTGGAGGCAGGAGGGGGCTGTTTGTTCTTTGCTTTTTGTTAAAGGAACATCTTTTCAAGATGTATTCATTTCTCTCCACCTCACCTTACAGCTCACTGTAGTTCTGATCTGAAAAGTGAGCCTGAAAAATGGCACCTGCTCTCTCAGCAGATATGCTCCCTGGGCTAGATACTTTGGTCTGGCTGTGCTCCAGCACCCATGGATATAGGCTGAAGGTTTTTGATACTGCCTTTACACCTTCCCTATTCTGTGACTGCCTAAGACTCAAGCTGCTCTAACTTGAACCTAGATACCATGGTATCAAAGAGAACTCCAGAAAACCTGGATCACCAAAGTGAAGCAGAATTCTGGCCATGCTGCCCCACCCCTTGCACTCCCTCATACTGGGAGATTCCTTAGCCAGGATAACTAGCCCCATGTGAATCAAAGAGTGAGAGTCAAAGCCTCTTGCTCTGGTGACAAAAATAGATTTGGCACGTCAGCTCCTAGATAGTGTTTGCAGGGCTGATAGTTAGAAAAATCATTTTTTACGTGTAAAGTGAGCACATTTGAACTTAAAATAATGGAGAGACAATGAGCATGGAAGCCCCCATGATGTCCTATTTACAGAGTTGTTTTCAGCATAGAACCTCACTTGGCTCACTGGTTTGGGGATAGAATCTACATGAGCCAGCAGATGCTGCATTAGCAAATATGGAAATAATGGGTCTGATTCTCCACCTGCCTTGCACCTCATACGGTCAATTACATCTGTGCAACGTGGGTGTAAAATGCTACCACGATGGGCAAGTTCTCCCTCTCTTCTCATTCTCCCCTCAAAGGAAATAGTTAAATAGTTACCCTTACACTGGAGAAAGGGGTGTAGCATGGACATCCTGCCAGTGATGGACTAGTCGCATAAAGAGCAGACCCTTCTCCATCCTTGCCTTGCATCCCTCTCTTCTCTAGCAGCACAGCTAGGGCTGCCATGCCATTGGCTATTACTCCTGTACCCTATCACCACTCCTAGATGGGGTATAAGAAGCAGTAGGGAAGTTAATTCTGCATGCTCTCAGTTTGGTGGTGTCAGTCCATCTGGAAGCCAAGTGCCCAGCAGCAACTGACAAATGGTGCTAGCTGCTTCTGATGGAGTTAATTTAGAAGGGTGACATGAAAATACACAGTTCAGTGTCACCTGACACAGTGCATTTATAGAAAGAAAAATAACAGAACAAGATGTATTTTTCTCTATTCTCTTATCTCTTGGCCCATAATCTCTTCCATCAAGTGGGTATGGTGCAGATAACACTAAGAACATGAAAGTCACACTCAGATGTATTATCTAGGCTTACTGATTAAATAGATTATTTCAACCTCACTGCATATTAAGAGAGGACCTTTTAGTCAAATATTTTACCTGCTTTGCCCTGAATCATGGATGTTTGTGGAATGAGACACCATTACTGTGCCAGTATATATGTCATCGGTGATTCCTCGAGGTTGAGGATAATCTCTTTAACTGATTTTATTTTTCATGAGTCCTCTGATGACTGAGGAGTCTGATCCTTGAGCCACAAAAAGTGTATGTTCCCTCTCTGACAAGTCTTCACCAGTTATCCCTATCCTGGACTGCTGTCTCCCACTGTGTGGTCTCAATGCCACATCTCTTGATGTTTATCTTGAGGGTGTGTATAAAGTGTTTCTTTTGGCCTCCCCATTTCCTTTCTCCTTTGGTGAATTGGGCATACAGCAGTTGTTTTATATCAGGCATGGACACACAGTGCCTCAGCTGGTGCTGGATAATCAGGGCCTCAACACTGAAGATGTTGGCCTCTCTGAGGACACTGACATTAGTGCGCTGGTCCTCCCACTTTATGTTGAGGATCTTCCGAAGAAAGTGCTGGGGCTGGCGTTCCAGGTTTTTCAAGTGTTTTCTTTAGGTCACCCAAGTCTCAGAGCTGTAGAGGAGAGTTGGGATTACCACCGCTTTATAAGCTAAAAGTCTAGTATGTATTCTGGTGTTGTGATTGTTGAACACCTGGCAAGACAGTCTGCCAAAGGCAAGGCTGGCGCAGCAAATTCTGTTCTGAATCTCAACATCTATGTCTGCCCTCTGAGAGAGATGGTTGTCAAGATAGGCAAAGTATTCTACATTTTCCAGTTCTTCTTTGTCAATATAGATCTTCCTTGCTGGGTCTGATGATTGACAGGGGACTGGCTAGTGGAGAACTTTTGTTTTGCCGATGTTCAGAATTAGCCCTAGGCTTTTGTAAGCTTCAGAGAAGCAATTAAGGGCTGTTTGTAGACCCTTCTTTGAGTGTGCAACTACAGCACAATCATCTGCATATTGGAGTTCGGTTATTGTTGTCAATATTAGTTTAGTTCTGGCACGGAGACGAGAAAGGTTGAAGAGGTTGTTGTCAGTCTGATATTGGATGCCAATGCCTGCAATAGATGGTCTTGGATTAATGCTTTCATAGCTGCTAAGAATATGGAGAAAAGGGTGAGTACCAATACACATCCAGTTCAGACGACAAAAGGTTCAGAGGTAGAGCCACTGCACAGGATGAAGGCAGTCATTTGGTCGTTAAGGAGTCTTACAGTGGTGATAAATTTGCCAGTATATGTATATCTGATTTGGTTCACAGTCTAAGAGACTCTACATAGATTTGTTGTAAACAGGCACTAGATCCCCTTCATGGACAGTGAAATAAATAGTCATGAGCTAGTTGTATTCATTTCACAGCCTTCACTTTCACTGCTTTTGTCAAACATGCAAGAGCAGGCACTGATATTCTATATGAGTTAGCTCATACTTCTCCACAAATGGAGTAAAGAAGGAAGAAAATGCCAATGTTCAACTTGTAGAATTGTTTGATATTCTTCCAGTTAGATTTGCCATCCTAACACCCATCTCCTCACATGCAGAGAAAGTAGGGAGTCTAACCCCAAGCCCCACAGATCCCAGCCTTCCTCTAAATTATTTAGTCAACAGTATTCTAAGCGACTGAGACGCTAGATGGACCGTTTGTGACATGATGATTCCTAACAGAATCCAACCGACTATTTGAGCTATTTACACCAGGCACCATCTATCTCTGGTAAAAAATAAATCTTTCTTTTTTAAATATTGTTTCCGAGTGATGTTTACAAGACAGAATCAACATTAAAAAAAAAAAGCTTCAACTATAGCAAGGATCGGCAACCTTTGGTACGTGGCCCGCCAGGGTAAGCACCCTGGTGGGCCAGGCTGGTTTGTTTACCTGCCGCGTCTGCAGGTTTGGCCGATCGCAGCTCCCACTGGCCGCAGTTCGCTGTCCCAAGCCAATGGGGGCTGCGGGAAGTTAATGGAAGTTAATAGATGCTCATAAGAGCTTGTACCCTGCCTGGGCTTTACAGGCATAGAGGATACTCTGGATCCTGAGGTGGCCCGGAATAGGTAATGTGGTTGCCAAACTACTCCTCCCACCCATGGCTGGAGCTAGGGTGACCAGACAGCAAGTGTGAAAAATCGGGACAGGGGGTGGGGGTAATAGGATCCTATATAAGAAAAAGACCCAAAAATCGGGACTGTCCCTATAAAATCGGGACATCTGGTCACCCTAGCTGGAGCCTGACTCTGCCCAGCTATGTACAGCAGCCAGACTTTGGGTAATGTTGCCAGGAGATCATTAATTTCCCATGTCCCAGTGAGGAGAAAGATTAAGGGTAGATAGTCAGAGCTTTGCCATTGATTTCAATGGGAGCAAGACTGCATGGGCCCTTACATTGAAATGTTAACACTGTCTTTTATATTGAATGTATTAGGCCCAGGGCCAGTGCAACCAGTAGGCAAAGGGCACCAAGATTTGGGGCGCCAAAAAGCAGTGTCCAAAAATAGGACCAGATAGCAATCAAGATGCTGGCCGCAGATCGCAGACTGTAGGGAGGACATATATGATAAGAACCACCCACGCTCCCAATGAATTGCTCTCCTGCCATTTAGAAAGCCAGCAAAGTCCTTTGATTAGATCGCAGACTGTAGGGAGGACGTATATGATAAGAACCACCCACGCTCCCAATGAATTGCTCTCCTGCCATTTAGAAAGCCAGCGAAGTCCTTTGATTAGATCGCAGACGGTAGGGAGGACGTATACGATAAGAACCACCCACGCTTCCAATGAATTGCTCTCCTGCCATTTAGAAAGCCAGTGAAGTCCTTTGATTAGATCGCAGACTGTAAGGAGGACGTGATAAGAACCATGCTCCCAATGAATTGCTCTCCTGCCATTTAGAAAGCCAGCAAAGTCCTTTGATTATGAATCGATAATTGTACAGATATTGCTGTGTTGGTAGGTACATTACAGTAATAGCTCCTCTGTCTTGTAGCCTGCACATCAGCCAGAAGGAAAGTGGAGCAGCTTGCAGCGGGAAGTGTAAGACCCCCCTCTAGAGCTGAGCTGTGCTGTCAGTGCGGTGCAGGCCGGGGCCGGCTTGCACATGGCATGCTTGGAGAGCAGGCTGCAGGTTTTCCAGGCAGAGGCTCTGCTTCCTGGGGAGAGAAGGGAGGGAGGCTGCGGCTGGCAGCTCTGCGGGCTCTCTCGCATGGAGGGGCTAAGCCACTTTAACCCACCTCCTTGCGCCCCAGCTTTCTACCCTCCCAACCCTGCTTTGGTGTGAGGGCCACGCACTCTCTGCCTCACAGTCCTGCCTTCCCCACGCTCTCTGCCAGAGCGAAAGCCCAGCATTCAACTCCCCAGCCCGGGCGCAGGACAGACTCATGAAGGCAAAGCAGGAAACATGCTCCCATTGCCCTGTTGCAATTGCACTTGGCCCACTGCTGCATGCCAGGGCTGGAGAGGAGAGTGCCCATTTCACCCTGCGGCTCTTTGAATCCTACCCCGCAGCCCAGCGAAACCCAGATTGCACCCTCTCCCCCCTCCACACCCAAACCTGGTCTGCTTCCCTTCCACTCCCCATCAAGCCCAATTCCCTCACTGACCGAACCCAGTCTGCTTCCCTTCTCTATCAAACCCGATTCCCCCTCTGATTGAACACAATCCGCTTCCCGTCCCCACCTAACCTGATACCCAATGACCAAATCTGGTCTGCTTCCCTTCCCCTACCCAGCCAAACCCGATTCTCCCAGTGACCAAACCCGGTCTGCTCCCCTTGCACTCCCCAGCCAAACCCGAACCCCCACTGACCGAACCCAGTCTGCTTCCCTTCCCCACCAAACCCGATCCCCCAGTATGACAGAGTATCTGCCATTCTAATTGTATATATTTTATTAATAACAATAATTCGATATTACAAATAAAATGTAGTAGATTTTGATGTGAAAGAAGGAAGGAAGGAAGTATACGTGACTAAAAAGGGTGTATTTCCGATTACAATGAACATTGCTTAATTTTAAGGAAAAGTCATCTTGATCTCTTAATCAATGTTTACGTCAAACAGTTGATGAAATTCAAAGCTTGACTCATAGTTAGTAAGTGACATGTATTCTCTATCCTTTACTTTTAATAATGAACAAGAAAAAGAACTGATAGGAATAAAATTTCATTTTTTTCATTTTCAGTTGATGCAGCCTCATGGCAGATATAGAAAAATTGTCTGGGGCACAATTTCGGGGAGGGAGGGCGCAAGGTGGAAGTTTCGCTTAGGGTGCAAAATATCCTTGCACCGGCCCTGATTAGGACAAGTTCCAATGTCATTTTTCAGTGACGGGGAGAACTGCACACATCCTTTAGCATCTGTGTAACCACAAGAATGAGCTGCATGCTAACAGAACTCTTTTGAAATCATGTGCAATAAACACATATTGGTTACAAACTGTTTGTGTTTTTCTCACTTGGGTTTCTTCTTAGATAAGTCATTTCACATCTTTACTTTCCCTGTAAAATATTCTCTCATTTATGCTATTTATATAGCCCTTAGCACCACATGAAGAAAAGTATAATTTATTTTTTCATGGGGGTTTAAGAGCTGGTTTGTGAGTCACTGAGGTCTTTTAGTCATCGTGTTAGTGACTCAAATATCAGCATCACTTTCCACAGTGCTTCTAAGTAGGAACCCTACTAATCAGTTCAGTCACCGAAATGTTCTCCTTGTAAAATTTGCACAAATATCTTAAGGAAAGAAAATTTCCGTTGATTGTTATAACTGGCCTATCCCCAGCAGTGCACATATTTATATAGTCAGAGCTAGGCTCAGAAACCGCAGCTTGAATTCAACCCACATACTGCATCTTCTGGAGATTTTTTTTTCTTTGCTGGTCAGATGCCAAATTCAGCTTTAAATCCTCAGTTTCATACAACAGGTCCTCCAAGCTCATTTGGAAGGATAAATCTTTTGCCTTTAGTTGTATCTGCCAGATGATTCTGAGAACTGAATCATAGAAATGTAAGGTTGAAAGGGCCTTCAAGGTCATTTAGTCCATCTCCCTGTGCTGAGGCCATCCCTGAGAGGTGTTTGTCTAACCTGTTCTGAAAAACCTCCAAACAGAGATTCTACAACTTCCGTTGGTAACCTGTTCTAGTACTTAACTGTCCTTAGAGTCAGAAAGTTTTTCCTAATATCTAACTTCAAACTCTCTTGCTGCAGATTAAGCCAATTACTTCTTCTCCTACCTTCACTGGACACAGAGAACCATTAATCACCATCCTCTTTATAGTAGTCTTTAACATATTTGAAAACTATCAGTCTTCTTTTCTCAAGGCTAACCATACCCAGTTTTTTTTTTACTTCACATTTCTAAACCTTTTATTATTTTTGTTGATCACCTCTGGATTCCCCAGTTTGTCCCTATTTTTTTTATAGTGTGATGCCCCAAACTGGACACAATACTCCAGCTGAGGCCCTTCCACTGCCAAAGAAAGCAGAACTATTACCTCCCATATCTTGATATAACACTTTTGTTAATATATCCCAGAATGATATTAGCCTTTTTGCAACTACACCACATTTTTAGCTCATATTCAATTTGTGACCTACTATAACCCCCAGATCCTTTTCAGCAGTACTATCACTTAGCCAGTTATTCCCTATTTTATATTTGTGCATTTGAGAACTGTTTGGTTAGTTCTAAAGTTTGATTTCCACCATTAGAACAAGGCTGGCCTGTGCTAGAGTGCTTCACTTTCAAAATTCCATGCCTGAATGAGTTAGGTACTGTATGTCACAATTCAAGGCAACTTCATCTGTATTTATCCTCCATGGTCCGGCAAGGTCATCTACTCTTGGCTTCTGCCTCCTTAGTCATCTTCTCTTGGGCAGAGACCTGTATCTCTCTCCCTCCTGATCACTGTATTTCCAGGCTGCAGTTCCCTTCAAGACCCCCCTTCAAGAGGTTTTCCTGGGGTTACATGTTTATAACCTTCTTAGCTCAGAACAAACACCCTTGTGATTCTCTGAGTTACTTGTTAGGATGTCTGGAGTGGCTCACATCTATGAGTGACTACCTCAGGGCAGGCTGTCAGAAAGAGGGCAGATATCCCAAACTGCTGGTATGTCCTATAATTAGATTTCACCAACCCAGTAACAAATGGGAACTCCAGGATCACTGTACCAATCTTACCATGGAGTCACAGACAGTCCCCTTAGATTCTCCAGTCTATCTTGCCACACCGACAACTGGACTTCATGATAAAAGGTCCCTCAAACCAAAAATCACAGTACATAGGGTTTCTCCCAGTCCCAAGAGACCAGTCACTTAACCCAGATCAATTGGTACTCTGCATATTACACCAAAGACAACGCTGGGAGCCAATTCTATAGTAAACTAATTAAAGGTTTATTAGCTAAGAAAAGGAAGTGAGAGCTATTGAGAGGTTAAAGCAGGTAAACTGTATGTACAGCTGAGTCACAGTTTGTAATTCCAAATGGTAGCAGAGATGTAATAAACTGCCAATTTCCAAAAAGTGTCTCTCGGGGCTATCCAGAATAATCCTGGGGATCTCTGTCTTCTCGTTCAGTTGTTCTGCTCTGTTAGAATCCAAACAGTCCAGAGATGAAGGATCTTTCCTGAATCCATTCTTGTAGCTTCGTCTCACAGAAAACAAGCTGACAGTATCACTACCCATGTGGGCTTTTCCTTTGATGGCCGGGAGTGAGGAATGCATTTAGAGTCTTTGACCTCCGATCATCAAACACAATGACTACTTGCTTTGAAATTACCACTTTTCTGGTAAAGATCTTCATTTGCATTTCATATGGCTTCTTTCTTCTTGATGGGTTCTTTAGTTACAGGGGTATTTACACATAATAGTTTGTTATTACATTATAATGGGATACATATAAGTGAAAGTGAAGTTTAAACACCAAATACTCGCTTATATATTTAACAATCACTTTGATCTATACTAATACACAAGTGAGTTGATCTGGGGCTTTGGCATGAACTGGCACTTGGTCTGCCAGCATCACATTACTCCTTTATGCCACTTGGGCCTTTTGATACTAGGAACAGATCATTCATAGACAAAGGTTCCTGCTCCATGGAAAAGCTTTAAAAGATCAGGTCAAGAGGAGTGCCTTTGCATTCCCCTCCTCCTAAATATTTCCTAGGAAACTTATTCAACAAACAGTCCATTCTTGTCTTAGTCCGATGTTTAAAAGAGTCCTTTGAAGCTAATAATATTACTCAAGCTTTATATTAGTCATGTCTCTTAGAAAAGTTACATATAATCCCACATAAACATTTGCATTTTCAAAACAGTGAGCTCCTAAGATACTTAATTCAATAAGGGTTACCTTAATTCAGTAAGGCTTGTCCAGAAGATTGCCACATCTGTCACACTGTACAGAGAATGTTGTTTCAGTTTAGATTTAAATTGAAGATGCTTTCATTTGTAAAAAGCAGATTTTCAGTGATTGTGAATTCTTTTGTTGCAAAATGCCTTCTTCTTTTCTGTATTCAGCTTAGCTGAAGTCATAAATGGCATTTGTTTTAAGCCGGTAATGGAGAGTTTTCAATAGCAGCTAGCAGCATCTTGCTAATGTTTGTTCAAGGCCCCTTTCAATCAAATGAGAGTGAGATATACTTGTAAAATAGAAAGATACTACAGAAGGCCAAGAGGCAGTAGGGTCCAGTCAGAGCTGCCTCGTCTGTCTCTCCTGCTCTGTGACACTGGGCAGGTCATTTCACCTCTCTGTGTGTCTGTTTTACTTCATGCCTTTTAAAAGAAGAACAGGAGTACTTGTGGCACCTTAGAGACTAACAAATTTATTAGAGCATAAGCTTTCGTGGACTACAGCCCACTTCTTCGGATGCATATGAAGAAGTGGGCTGTAGTCCACGAAAGCTTATGCTCTAATAAATTTGTTAGTCTCTAAGGTGCCACAAGTACTCCTGTTCTTCTTTTTGCGGATACAGACTAACACGGCTGTTACTCTGAAACTTGTCATTA